>NC_088926.1:17060000-17200000 GCF_038396675.1 Hydra vulgaris | reverse complement strand
TAACCATATATTCTACATACCTCCAGAAAGTGATTCCATTTTGCCGAATTCCAATTGAAATAGTTTCTTCAGTTTAACAGCACTTTAAAACAGGTAAGATTTTTTTGATGTGTCCACTTGTTTAGTGCGTACCGAATGGAGGCTAAATGTCAACTGATGTCCAGGCCGCCCTAGAGCAGGTATATACCTGCCCTGTTCGGAATTTTGTTCTATGACTATCTGTAAACTGGATGTAAGTTGGATGTGGTTGTCAATTTGAAATTTTGTGGGAAATGCTTTGGGCATTATGAGATAAATTTATGCAAACATTAAACAGATGCATAAGTATGGCCCAAACCATTATGCAAGAGTTCTTTACAGATCTTGTAGGTTTTAATTTTGAAGGGTTTTCAAAAAAGAAATCTTAGTTTTTCAAAAAAAATAACAAAACTATAATAGGTTTTTGCTAAACGTTTGTTCAAGCTTGTTTATTGAATTTGAAAATTTTCATATAACTGAAAAACTGAGTGCAAGACCATAAAATATTTTTATTCATATTAATGTTTTTTTTAAAGCCATTTTTGGTTGACTTTTCAAAATTAAAAATCTTAAGTCTATGTGAACTTTTCCTGTTTTGCAGAATTGGTAAAGTTTTCTAAAGTTAAAGTTTAAAGGAGTCATTGCAATGTTATAATAATTAGAAAACTAAATAACCACTCTAAATCTAATAAACTCTACAAAGAATAAAAAAAGAAACTTTACAGAGAATAAACAAAAACTTGATAGAGAATAAAACTACAAAATAATGTTTTAATAATTTTTATAAATATGAATTTTTTTAGTGGGACTAGTGTTGAGCGTGATTTTGTGGAAGCTCCATCTCAGATGCTTGAAAATTGGTGTTGGGAGGAAGCGGCTCTTAAACGAATGTCAAAACATTATAAAGGTAGTTTTTAATTATTTTTTTTTATTGCAATTAAAAATCACAATAAATCAAGTTTTATTAATTAAAAAGTATATTTAAATATTCAAGTTTAAGCTTATTCAGTAATCGATCATCTCAAAATTTATGACAAAAATTAAAATTAAAATTAAAAAAAAAAAAAGATCATCAAAGAAGGTAGTGCCAGGCTCCTTTGCTGCACATTAAATACTTTTTTGTTGACTTTTTTGGTTTTGTGGCCTATGTGCATTAAGCTGAAAGGCATGTTTCAAATAGTATGCTTTTAGTTTATGTGTTGTTATAAAACTTTATCAAATGCTTAGGTGAAATCTGTCACATCAGAAGCATAACTTAGGTAAATAGCCTGGGTCAAGTATATATTGTGCCTTGAGGAGATAGTATAGCCTCATTTATGTACTAAGCTATACTGGAATTTTGAAAACAACTTATTGATAAAACAATGAGACATAATTTGATTGTGAATAAAATCTTTCTTGGATTTTGCAGATGATTGAGGTTAGTGATACCAGTCTGTACATTCAAGCATCAGTTATGCTGTTGTTTTTTTTTAGATAAGTCTCATGTTTGATTTTTTCTATATATCTTGGACTTCTCCAGTTGCAATTGATTTCTTAAAAATTAGCACTATTAGAGGGGCAAATGCAGCTGCACGTTTTTTAGTATGCATGGATGAACACCATTGTACCTATGTCGCTTTTACGATGTGTGCTTGTCAAACTGTAGAATCAGACCTTCTGGCTTAACACTGACTGGTAAAAGTTGTTTAATATATTACTTATGACAGTGTGTTCGGTTATAGTAGATCTGTCTGGCATTTATTATTATGCGGTAGTGGTGTAGTGGTAAAGCGCTCGCTTCATAAGCGAGAGGTTCCGAGTTCGATCCCCACCACGTCCCTGGTTGTACCGTGCTCAACTTGTGTCTCCGCGCAGCAGCCTTGTTCGTTGAGGTTCGTGTTTCGGAGTTATAGAGTTAAGAGAGGGTTATAACCATTATTAAGTAGCCTCCTCATCTGTAGCCTTCTTGGCCTTGAGGAGGTGAATAACAAAAAAAAATTTCAAAGCAAATGTTAATATCTTAAACCCATTTATATGGTTATAGGTCGTTTTTCAATGCTCTTGCAACTGTCTCCTCATAAGTCAACATTGCTAACTTCACTACGCTGGCCACATTTATGAATCCAGTCACATGTGCCTCATGAAGTGTCTGATGAGTGTGTTGACCAGGGGATTAATATTTTACCCAAAGTTTATGCTTCTTTTCAACTGCAGCAATAACAGGAGACACATGCAATCGCTTTCTTATGCACACACATAGTATTTTGTTTTGACATCTTGGCAATGGCTTTTTGTATGTTTTGATAATTTGCGTTTTTCAAAAATGCACTGAAAAAACCATACTTAATGAGAAAATTAAAAAAAGCTGAAAAAAAAAATCTAATATGTTGAAAAAAATAAAATCTAATATATAAATCTCTTATGTTGTTTTTAATTTTTTAAATTAAAATTAAATTTTAAAATTTTTTTTAAATTTTAAAATTTTTAATGTTTTTAATGTTTGCTTTTTTAATATTTAAAAAAAAGATGAAAGTGAACTACCTTCAGATCTTATTGACACTTTGGTGAAATCACGAAATGCAAATGCTGGGTTATTTAACTTAAGACAGGTAAAGATCTTTTTTTCATTAATGTTATGAATTCTTAAATTTGGATATACCATTCTTTTTGCTTTTCAGAAGTTTTTATCATAAAAATCTAAAATTTGCTAAAGAACTATAAGAATTGATTTTTTGAATTTTGTTTTAAAATGTTGTAAAATATGTAAAAAAACATTTATTTGTTTTATTATTTAAACCGTTTATTTACATTTTTACTGCAATTTTACTTTTATTTAAAAGGATAAAGTTCAAAGCTTATAGAGTTTGTATTTTATAATCGCATTGTAAATTATAGTTATGAAAATGAAAGCAGAGGAGAAATTCATATTAAGTGTATTTTAAAACAAATTAATGTTTTTATTAAAGCAATTATAAAAATATAAAAACCTAAGCATTTCATATTTTAATCCAATCAAAATGTGCGTTTTATATTATAATCCAATTGTAACATATTTTATGTGAATTTGAATTAAGCATTCTGATTGACTTAAAATACATTTATGTGTTTTAAAAGTTGTTAAAATTAAAAATTTTATCATTACAAAGCAGCAAGACAATAAGTAATAAAGAATTGTTTTATTTTAATTTTTTTATGACAAACTTAGTACTAATGTAAAATTATTTTAAATTGAGTTTAGGCAGAAATTTGGGGTATACCATATCAAAATTGGTGTGGATGTGTCCCTGATAACTGAACTTTAGTTCAGTTATCAGGGACACATCCACACAAAGTTAGAACACAAAAAACATGTGTCAATCATTTTGTCACTTAATAATGTTCTCAGCTTAGTAAAAAAAAGTCCAGAAGCACTAAAGCATCTTTCTGCTTTTAACTGATGTTGGTAACTTTTATGTACAGTGCTATTTTTCAGTCAGTTGTTTGATGGGTTCAATTACAACCATTTTTTTTTGATGCAATCTAAAACATTAAAAAAACATTAAATTAAAAGCAGTTGTAATTAGTCTTTGTTTATAGAATATTTGAAGAATGTTTTCTAAATGATGTGTTATTACTAGTTTTACAGCATTCCCACTGTGCCCCACAGATTTCTATGCATAAATAAAGAAGATTTCTATACATTTATTTATGTAATTTTGAAATATTCTATTGCATTTTTTGTTTATGTTTGTTTGTTTTAATAGATTGCTCTTGGTATTTTTGATCAATTAATCCACACAAGACCATCAGTAAGATTTTTATTTATATATATATATATATATATATATATATATATATATATATATATATATATATATATATATATATATATATATATATATATATACACACACACACACACTTTAAAAATTACATAAAACAAATTGTTGAAAAAAAAGAAGACCTTAAAAGGTGTAAAATATAAAAAATCAATCAAATAGTATAATATTGAGGTCAATAAAATTTTGTCAAAACTTTTAACTGACATTATTATACATATAAATATAAATATATATATATATATATATATATATATATATATATATATATATATATATATATATATATATATATATATATATATATATATATATATAGATCTATAGTTTGTTGGCTTTAGGAAGAGCGGAAGGAAAAAAGTGATTCTTACGCCAACACATACGTCACTTTTAATTACTTTTAACTTTCGTCCAACATTTCCGTGTTGGACGAAAGTCAAAACCATTAATTTAATTACAAATTAATTGTTATATAAAAAAACCACAAAAACGCAAATTTAATTGACCGGAATGTTTTTAAAAACATTCTGAATGTTTTTAAAACATTTTGAATGTTTTTAACAATATAAACAATGTTTTTATTTTTATTTTTTTTAATAAAATGTTTTTATTTTTATTTTTTTTAATAAAATGTTTTTATTTTTATTTTTTTTACTGTAAATCATGTGCGGAGTGTTGCTACATCGACTATCTTATAGCCTGACTCGCAAGGGAGTGCTGCTACATCGACTGACAAATAGCCTGATTCGCAAGGGAGTGCTGCTACATCGACTGACAAATAGCCTGACTCGCAAGGGAGTGCTGCTACATCGACTGACAAATAGCCTGACCCGCAAGGGAGTGCTGCTACATCGACTTAGGGTTTGGTTGGGGCAGGCAGTCTATCATTATTAAAAAAAAAAAAATTCTGGTCTTGCATTTTAATTTTTACTTTTTGTCAACAAAATATGGAAAAAACTTTCGGACAACATCTAAGGGTTCTATATATATATACATATATATATATATATATATATATATATATATATATATATATACATACATACATACATACATACATACATACATACATACATACATACATACATACATACATACATACATACATATATATATATATATATATATATATATATATATATATATATATATATATATATATATATATACATATATATATATATATATATATATATATATATATATATATATACTGTATAATAAGAATATGACTTTTAAAGAATATATATGTATATAGGCAAATACAGCAGATGTGTTTGCAGAAGTGTCTGAGAAGGTATTGAAAATTTCACAAACACCAGGTAAATATGTAATTCTTCTTTAAAAAAATAAATAGTATTTTCTATTAAATGTTTTGTTTACATCAATTTTGTTTATTCATTCATTAGCCAAGTCCTAATGTTTATAAAGATCTAAATATTCAATCTTGCATTCAAATAATATAAGGTTAAATATGTAAGGTTTAGAATAATATTTGAATTATTTCTCATACACTTTAGTACTGATTAGTTTAGTAATAAGAGAATTTAAACAGGTTTTGGGATCTGAAAGTTCTTTATTTCTTTCAGATCCCAAAAATTTATTTCTCACAGTGGCCTTGTTTCTCCACACAGTGAGCTTGTTTCTCACCCCAGTGACCTTGTTTCTCTGCACAGTGGCCTTGTTTTACAAGATTTGTGTTTTATAGTTTATGATTGAATCAAAACAATAATTAATTGAGTGCTTTCTTAGCTGTTGTGGCCCCCTGTTGGGAAGGTGAGTTTAATAAATTAGGAAAATTCATTAAACAATTTGAATCAAGTTTAAAAAGATTTCGAACAATCAAAGATTTTTTTTTATTTTAATGACACTTAATAAATTTATTGACAGAAACACTATGACATGACATGATTTTCAAGAAATCATTAAGTTAATGATAAAACGTATTGTTGTGAGCTCAAATCTTTTTAAAAGCAAGCATGATTTGAAAGTAACTTTTTTTTTTCTTTTTCGTTTCAATTTCTGTAGAGTTTACACGAATAAAATTTTTCACTATGAAGTATTTTTTGGTTGAATGTTTAGTTTAATTCCTGTTTTATACAAAATACATGTTGCATATGTTATTATTGTTAAGTTCTATTTCTAATTCAAATGCATATAAATCAGGGTGTCCACTCTGCTGGAAAAACTGGAAAAAAGGCTGTTTTTAAAAAATATGCTGGAAAAACTGGAAAATTAATGCTTTAAGAAACTTAGATGCTGGAAAAACTGGAATTTTTTTTAAAATTGCTGTTTAGTAGCTTCATTTGTGTTTAGTTATTGATTTTTGAAGGTTATTATAAGTCTTACTAACTATTTATTCTTCTTAAAGTTTTATATTTTTAATTTAGATTAGTATTGTTATTCTAGTTAGTATGAATATGGAATTAGTTAAAAAAATGATGCTTCAATGACAATTTAAAGATGACTGGTTGAGTGATGATAACTTAAAAGATTGACTAAAGTAAAATCTTATTGATGATACTAAAGTAAGTTGTGTGCCAACTGGTCAATAGAACTCTCTTTAAGTGGGAGCTCTGCCTTGACAGATCACACAAAAGGAGCAAAGCACAATATAGAATTAAGAAAAGTGAAAGGATTCTTTGCAAAACCAGAAGAGAAAAGTTCTTTAAATCTGTCTTTTCTGATTCTAATGAGTCAATTATAGAAAAACAAAAGATATTAGACTCGTGTGTCAAAAAACTAGTGTTACTAAGGCTGAAATTGTATGGCAACTTAAAAGTTTTGATAGTGGTTTTTTTCTCTACGTTCAAATAATGACTTAAACTATGTTTTTACAGCTATGTCTCCAAACAATGCCATAGCTTCACAATTTCAGATGGGTCGAATCAAAACTTTATATAAGTTAAGTCATGGTTTAGCTCCTTATTTTAAATCAGTTTTGTTAGAAATTTTAAAATTGTCAGACATTCATATTTATTCTTTTGATAAGAGTTCAAATGAAGTCACTTAAACTTCTGAAATGGATATTTGTATTAAATTCTGGGATCTTAATAGAAATCATGTAAATGTCCATTATTTTAGATCGAGTTTTTTAGGTCAAACAACACACCAAGACTTATTAACTCATTTCATGGATATTGTTAAGAATTTGGAAGTAAAAAAGCTATACCAAATATCAATGGATGGTCCAAATGTTAGTCTAAATTTTTTCAACGAATTCAGTACAAGTGTGACAGAAACAATCTTACATTCTCTTATTAACAACTTGCAAGAACTTGCAGTTGCATATTGCCAATGGCAGTTTAAAAACTGGAGAGGCTGTCACAGAATGGAATCTGAAAAAAGTTTTGGATGCCGCCTATTATATTTTACATGATAGTCCTGCAAGGAGAGAAGACTATAAGTCTGTTACTGGTTCTTTTGTTTATCCTCTTAGCTTCTGATCAACAAGGTAACTACTTCTACTGTACTAGCTCCATTCAAAACATAAGTTCACATGCTTAAGAAATCAAGTTTTTACATGATATTTAGTTACTGGTAATTATAATTAGACATTTGTTGTAAAACATCTGACTCGTTGACTGATACAAAAGTATTGACAAGAGAACCAATATGACTAGATATGATTTAAAATGTTTTTAAATGGTATTTGATTTACATTTTAAATGGGTTGAAAACAAAAAGGTGGTTAACAGGTTGATCAAAGTGAGGAAAAGTTGAAAAATTTATTTTCTTTCTGGAATGGTTTACCTAAATCCAAACAACTAAAATGTAAAAGCTATGAGACATTAAAAATTCAACACTTCAAGATCACTTAATGCTTCCCAAGTTACATTTCTTTGCTTATATCGCAAATATAGTTGAACCTTTTCTGAAAAAATACCAGACAGACTGTTCAATGGTTCCGTATTTATATAGTTTGATGTAAAGAAAATAATAATATAGTTGCTTGAAGTTATTGCAAAACCAGATGTTCTTGAAAAATGCAGAAGCTAGAAAATGTTGAAAGGATCTTTCTTTGACTGATTACCTGATGAAAAGCGTATCTGTTACCTGATGAAAAACTTAACGCAGGATTTTCTGTTTCTGAAGAACTACATCATCTAAAAAAGAATAATTTGATAACATTGTCTCAAAGCAAAGAGTTCTTTAAGGTGGCAAAGAAATTTGTCGTTTGAATGAAAAGCTTTTGTGACAAATCTCCATTGAATTTTTGATAAGAGCATCCAGTATCTTTGACCCTAATGTCTCGATGGAGTTGACAAAATCAAAATTGATTGATCGTTCGAAAACTTTACTTAGGTACTGAGTTTAAGAATTTTATCACCACAGCAATGTGACTTGATGTTTCTCAGTTTAAAGATTTTATGGGTAATGAAGCCAAAAATGCAAGAATCTTTTAAGTTCTTTCATCCAAAGGATCATCTTGATGACTTTTATTTTCAACATGCTTAAAAAATGGTTAAGTTAGTTTTTATTAACAAGTGACTCTCTTATTTTGTTTGAGTATTTTGTTTCATCTTATTGTTATTATTAACTTAAGTTGTTTTTCCTTTAAAGTTTCCTGATTTTTGATTTATTGAGAAATTTTGCAATTTATTATCTTAAATAATATAATAATTTGCAATTTATTATCTTGAATGATATAATAATTTGCAATTTATTATCTTAAATAATATAATAATATATATATATTTATCTTAACTAAGATAAAAAAATGCATGAAATGGAATGTAAGAGTTTTTTTATATAAAAACTAGAAACTTGGTAAGCCTACAAGTAGTTTTTTATTTTGTTTTTGTTTTTAGTTTTTTTTAAAGTTAATTGCTTAAATTTGTGCTTCGGTCATTGTTATGGCTCATTATGACTCTTTAGAGTTTTATTAAGTTTAATTTGTCAGTAATTCTGAAATTAGTTAAATTTAAAGAAATATGAAATTAGTTAAATTTAAAGAAATATGTCAGTAATTCTGAAATTAGTTAAATTTAAAGAAATGTGTTTTTTAAGTCCTTGCTTTTGTTTTATAAGTACAGTGGTTGTCTTTAAGACAATTTTTGTATCACTTCGGAAATATCATTAATGCTGGAATTTAAGTACTTTTTTAATACTGATGCTTTAAAAAGATATGGGTTTCAGTACCAAAATCCTGGAAAAACATATCCAAATGAATTATTAATTTTTTTGTAATTTGAGTGGACACCCTGTAAATACATGTGTTAAAAGATGATCTCAGATTTTAATTAAATAGAACAAAATCGAAATCTTAATTTATATTATAAATTTTGTTGACAATTATATTCTTTTGGATAGTTTTATTTTTGCTTTTTAAATGATTTAAGGAACAAATATGAGCGCTTCATTCGGACACCTAGCTGGTGGTTACGATGCTCAGTATTATGGTTACATGGTATTTAAGTATTTATTTGTTTATTTTTTTTATTTTTCTATAAAATCGATCTTTACTCTCAATTTCTATTCAATTAGTTATATCATAATTTCTATATTATCGAACCAAGTTTTTAACAGTCCCTTGGCTATTAAAATTATGTGAACCGCCACATACTCTAATATGTAAACCACCACATACTCTAATATATTAACCACCATATACTTTAATATATTAACCATCATATACTTTAATATTTTAACCACAACATACTCTTGTATGTTGTGGTTAACCATTTCATACTTTGATATGTTAGCCACTACATACTCGAATTAACTATTCTTTACCGTGCGCTAATATATCATATGCGCTAATATATCATATATCATGTGCGTTAATATATCATATTCGTTAATATATCATATATAATATGCGCTAATATATCATACATTATGTATTGTATTCGCTAATATATCATATGCGTTAATATATCATATCATATGCGTTTATATATCATATGTGCTAATATATCATACATCACATGCGCTAATAAATCATATAGTTTAATAGTAATAACAGTTTAAAAGTAATAATAGTTTCTTTTATTTTATATTGTTATAAATAATTAGGTACACTTGCTTCAACTTTTTTGTAATGATATATTTAGTGGAGTGAAGTTTACTCTATGGATATGTTCCACTCTCGCTTTAAAAAAGAAGGAATATTTAACCCATTAGTTGGAATGGCGTACAGAGAATGTATTTTAAAACCGGGCGGTTCGTTGGTGAGTGTTTCACAATTCATTCATTAACAACAATACACAAATACAACATTTCCCAATAATTTAATATTTGACTTATTGCATAATTAAATGTTAAATTTCATTTTTAAATGAATAGGACGCTCGAGACATGCTGCTAAACTTTTTGGGTCGTGAGCCTAATCAAGAAGCGTTCCTTATTAGTAAAGGATTGGTCTCAAGTTGATTGTATATGAAGATTTTTAATGCTATATATTTTTAAATTTAGGACAATTATCAAAATTATCAATTATTACATTATATTAGCTTATCTATGAGTCTGCGCTTAAGAGCAGAATTAATTGAGAAAGAAAACTGAAAGTAAGAAAATCCAGTTAGTGTGAAAGAGAGAAAAAAAGTGAGGGAGTATATAAGGAAAGTGCAGCCGAATTGGAGGGAGTTGTGACGTTGGAGTGTAGAGAGTTGTTATGTTGGAGTGATGAAGTTGTTATTTTAGAGTGTAGGGCGTTGTTACGTTGGAGTGTATAAAGTTTTTACGTTGGAATGTAATTGTCGCATTATTTTTGATGTTATTTTTTCGAAAAAATATAATATCATTGATAAATAGTTGTTTTTTTCTTTATTGCTAAGTTTTAGCTGTGTAATTAAAAATTCCTATTGAGTTTTTGTGTTTTGTTGTCGATGAAGTGGAGCCAAATCTTTTGTTGATACACTTGGAATATTAAAAGTATCATTTAATAATATATTTAGAAAAGATAGAATTTTTTTAATGAGTTTAAAAGACGTTACAACACAAGTGACGTCGGCACAAATGTTTTGAGCAAATACTCTATAATAATATATATATCAATAAATTAAAAGCTGTAAAAAAATTAAGTTTCTTTTTTTTTTTTTTTTTATCCAATGCTTTAGACTTTAATGCAATCACTTAGAAACCCGCTTACGTGTAGCAATGATCCCAAAGACATCCCAGTGCTATACTATAACAGTTAAAACATTATTTTAAATCAGCTGTAATAATTAGTATATGATTACATAAAAGGTTATAGTGGAAATAAAATGTATTCGTTTTAATATTGCGTGCATGTAACTCAAAACACTTAAATTTTGAAATGTTACGACATTGTATTGATGTATACATATATACAAGTAAAGTGTATCAACAAAATGTACAATAGAGGGAATCAGCAAAGCAAAGGTGCAACAACAATGCGCATATAAAAATCTCGTACAATTTATAAGATATTAGTCGATAAATTGTGCGCATACATTCACATAATTATGAGCATAATTATTCAATTTCAAATCATTAAAAATCGTTAAATTTTTTGACTACTCAACGCGGTTAATGCATGTACTGAAAAATACACGAATTTTGCGTTTTTATAAAAAGGTTATGTTTCGCTCCATTTTTTTAACCCGAATAATTTTTTGAAAAAAAATTTTTTTTTTCTCCTAGCGCTTTAGTTTGTCTAAAATCAAAGTTAAATTTTTTTTTAATTACTCAAGTTTAGATATAAAATTTTGCTTTATAGTTGATGGACCATATTTTGGTATAAAATAGTGCTGCTCTCAATGAAGATAAAACATTAAACTGAGAAAACAACTTTTTCAAACAAGTTTTAAGTTATATGTTTAATTTCTAACCAGTCATATGTCTGCAAACATATTAAAGGTCGAAAAAAATTAGTTATTTCAAGTTTAAAATCTGTTTTTTTCCATTTTATATGAAAGTTTTTATTAGTATGAGTGTGAAGAACACACAAATTGACATACGACTAGTTAGACTTTTAAAGTTAAACCTCTTAAGGTTTATTTAAAAGTCTAAGCTCAAAATTCAAACATTACTGTAATGTGAGCCATCCCTATTTTATAATGCCATAAAACTATTTAATTAAAATTCCGGTCTTTAAATTATCATAGAATGATATATATATATTTAATTTTTATATATATAATTTTTATTTTTTTTGTAGAAAATATATATACACATTTTCATCGCAAAAGATATGTTAAGTTTTAAACAATATATATAGATATTGTTTAAACTTAACATATCTTTTAAAACTTAAAATATCATATTGTTTAAAAACAAATGTTGCAGACCGGAAAAAAAATATGTTTGTTATCACTGAGAACAAACAAGACAAAAAAGTTTGAGAACTTGCATTAACGGCGTTGAGTAGACAGATTTTTGATTAATGCGCATTCGGTACAAAAAAATCATCAGTTTTAATAGTGGAATTAAAAGTCAATAACTTTTAATTAAAGCACTTTAGCACTTAAAGCAATTAATAACTTTAACTTATTAATTATAAAAGTGCTTTAAATAAAGAGATAAGTAAGTGAAGCAATAAAAAAATTTATATGCTAATTAGATATTTTTTCTCAAACAGAAAGACAATGGAAAACTTTACAGTAAAAAGATATTTGCATAAGGCCGGGTGAATAAAAGAAAGCAATTGGTTTTATTCAGTAAATGGTCAGCTTTAGGTGAATGAAAACTTCACCAATTTTGCTCAAATTATTATTCACATAAAGCTGAGCAACTACTTGCGTGAATAAAAAGTTAACCGAATGTGCTAAAATTTTTATTCGCGTAAAACTGAAAAAGTACTCCAAAAACGATGAGTAAAAGCAATTGCTTATTTTTTTTATTCACCCGGTCTACAATCTCAATTCAGTAAAGAGAACTAGAACTACATTGCCTGCCAAAAGACAGTTCAATGGGCAAAAGATCGCGTTGCAGCACATAAACGAACATCATATCTAAACGCTAGTGAAGATGAGAAACAATTTTTTGCAAAGCGAAAAACCGAATCATCAATCAACTTCAACAACGACATAATAATCTCAGCTAAAACACACGAAGTAGTCGACAATGTGATGAATACTGAAGAATCAAAAAAATAAATCGATATGAAATTAGCAAATTTCTTTTTCTGAACTGGAATATCTCTTCGTCTCGTTAAATCTGAAGCTTTTAAGGATTTGATCAAAGCAATTAATCCATCGTATGCATCATCAATACCGTGCGCGAAAACGCTGTCAGGTTCGCTTCTTGATAAAAAAAAATATGCCAAATGTTCCGCTAAATTGGAAGAAATTTTCGAATCATCTCGAAATTTAACGCTCGTCAGTGATGGTTGAACAAGTATTGGTGGAGATCGCAAAGTGAATTTTTGTATCAAGGCACCAAATACAAAACCTTTTTTCTATTCAATCAACATATCGGGTATAGTTCAAAATGCTGCAGCTATTGCTGGTGCCATCATTGAAGTAATTGAGACTCTCGGCCCACAAAAGTTCAGATGCATTATCTCTGACAACGTTCCAGTAATGAAAGCTGCCTGGAAATTAATTGAAGAAAAATTTAAACACATCTCGACGTATGGATTTTTTTAATTTAGTTTAAAAACTTTATTTCAAGTCAATTTTTACAAGATAATTTTAGTTAACACTAAAACTAATTTAAATGAAGAAATTATTCAGGAAATGGTTATGAATCGCTTTAAATTCCTTATCACCTCAGATATGGGAATTGTCTATATGCAGACATCAAAGTATACTGCAGAACGATTCTATTTTAGTGAGGATAAGACTGATATAATCAGTTCAGTTTAAGAATTAGCCTCCAAAACAAATCCCAAAATTGCTGAAACATGTTAAAAATTGTTGAAAGTGAAATGATTGAATTTGTTGGAGAAATGACAACACTGACTGAAAAAAAGAAGAGACAATTTTCAAAATGAGCGCAAACAATTTTTGATTGGAACATTGTTGGTAGTCAGAAATATCCAGCAGTCTTTAAAGCTGCAAAATCTATTATTGAAACAATTTTTTCGTCAGCAACAGCAGAGAGAACTTGGTCGATTTTTCGATTTATTCATTCACGATTGAGTGAATGAATAAATCGAAAAATCGAACGCATAAAAAAGTTAGTTTTCAAATATACCAATAGTGTTTTGATGGATGCATACGAAAAAAATGACTACATTATAGAGGAAGGAGCAGTTCTTAGCGAGTTTGAGTGTAAAGAAATTATAAATGAGCAAATATAATATGAAAAGAAAGTTAATTAAGTTTTGTGATATAGAAGTTCGTTTAAATATCATGAATAATAATCTGAAATATTTACCAATAAATTTAATAATAGAAAATCAAATAAAAAATTATTTCTCTAGTTTAAAGTCACCTGCGTTTGATTTAAAAACATTTTCTTCTATATTTGACAATATTTAATTAATTTCACATACCATTTATCTGTTAAATTTGTATGCGCATCGTTTGCGTATTATGCGCTTAACTGTGCGCATAACTTTTGAATAATATGCGCATGTATTCGTCGATATGCGCGTAAGTTCCGAACCCTGTATATTTTTATGGTATATTATACTTATAAGGTAATGTCATTACATAAACAAACTAAATGCATTTATTTTGTATACATTTTGTATATACTAGCTAAGGCGTTTATTAACTGTACTAAATATAATTATCATCTTAACTACATTACTAAAAATATTATAATTACAATGCGGCTCAAAAATTTAGCACACATAAGATTTAAGTTTCATTTTTCTTCTTTTAATTGAATTTTTAGGCGGTAAACTTTTTATACCATTTTAGTTTGTTTTTTTTACAGTTAATTAAAACATACCTTACATAGAAAAAAAAAAAGAAAAAAAAATTACGTTATTTTAACCATCTATTTTTAACTTAAACAGAGACCGCTAATTAAAGCAGTGTAAAAAAGCTGCTCATAAGTTTAGCACACTTGCACTTCTATTGTCTCTGTCTATTAGCTCTGAAATAAAACAGCGTATTGTAGGACTACACCTTGGTGGTTTCAACAGTTCTGAAATTGCTCGTGCTCTTAAGTCTGTATCTCGTTCATGTGTACTCAGAACAAGTCAAAAATTTGAAAAAACTGGCACTACTGCAGACAAAAACCGATCTGGACGACCAAGAATAACAAGTATCACCAATGATAATAGTATCTATAGAATTGCAAGAAAAAACCCTAAATACTCAGCCAAAGAGATTGCACAAGAAGTAAATTTGGCTCCAAAAAATCATATCTCAAGACAAACTGTAAATAGAAGATTGATTGATCGAAAACTTTGTTGCTACGTTGCTGCTAAAAAAACCACTGCTTAGACCAATTGATCGGTTAAAACGTATCAAATTTTGTAGAGCTATTTTAAAAATGACTAATTATGAACTAAAAAGAATAATATTTAGTGACGAATCAAACTTTACAGTTATTAACCGAAGGAACAGAGTGATTATTCGAAGACACTATAATGAGATGTTTCGTAGTCGCTTCATTGTGCCGCGACTACAAGGTGGTGGAGGTTCTGTAGGCATATGGGGTTGCATCACTTATGACGGCCCAGGTCTCTGCTACTTATACGATGGTCGTATGGATCAACATAAATATATAGAAACGCTTGAAAATCATTTAATCCCGACTTGAGACATCTTTTTTAGCAATGAGTCGGAGTGGCAGTTTCAACAAGACAACGCTCCTTGTCACAAGACGAAAACGGTGTTTATGTGGTTTCAAGAAAACAACATTAAGGTACTTCAGTGGCCAGCTAGATCACCTGACCTTAATCCAATCGAAAATATATGGACTGTACTGGACCGCAAACTCACTAAAGCTCCCGTAACATCAGCTGAACATCTTAAGGAAAGTTTGAAAGAGTCGTTCGACAGCTTATCAACTGATTATTGCCGAAAACTTTTTGATTCAATTAAAAGAAGATGTGAACTATGCATAAAGAACAAATGTGGACATATCCCTTATTGATCTTGCTATTAAAGCAAACTTAAATCCAGGTGTGCTAAACTTATGAGCAGTTTTTTTTTAACTTTTTTTTTATATACTAACTTTGATTAAAGATATTTAGTGGCAGACATTTGTTTTTTATAGTTGTTTTTCTCTTAATGTAATTAAAAAAGTCAAATAAATGTTTCGTTTTTTAAAAAACCCTGAATTTCTTATTTTTTACTTTTATTTCATTTTTAAAGAAAAAAACGCAACTTAAATCTAATGTGGGCTAAATTTTTGAGCAGTATTGCATATTTTCAAGATATTTTCAGTAATTTTTTTTTCCTGCAGTTTAATACGTTTAAATCAAGAAATATATACGATTAAGAAAAAAAATTGTTTTGTAGAACAAAGAGAAGAGTGTAATTTGTCACGGACGGACAAGACGCTGTAGTAAATAACGGCGTACTATAGTAGCAATATTTAAATGATACGATGAATGTATATAGTTAACGTAGTATACGCAAAACATTTACAACATTTATTTGAAATTAAATTTATTTTTTAAATAAAAATTGGAGTCTTCTGTAATCAATACCAAACATGCCAGCAATTTTATTATTAAAGTCTTTTTTGTTCCAGTTTATTTTGTCTCTGTGTACTAACCAGACCGACAATCATTTGATATCGTTGACTTTTTTTACATAACGTACCGTGCGAAACGATCGCTTCACCGTACATGTTGTTACTGGTAAAGTAAAAACACTATTAAGGCATACTGGATACTTTAAAAAAATTATATAAAAGGTAACAAGTTGATGAAATCTTGGCAACTGTTATATTCTCGAGTGTTCCAAAAATCAAACAAACTCAAGGCCTAAGTTTCAAAATTATCTATGCTGTATACTGTCGCAAAAGTTTCATCTTTAAAATGTTAGATTAAGTTTGTACAATCTAGACGGATGTAAAAATACTAAGTTAAATCCTACACTGTTGACTTCACAAAATTGACTCCAATGAGACAATTTGAGAATCTAAGTATCGAATGTAAATCGTTTCTCTGAAGAACAGCTTTAACAATTATGTTTCCTGGACTACATCGATGTTTTTATTTTCAGAATTATTAGTTCAATACTATCTTTTGCGTGAGTTGTACTTTTTTCAAAAATATCCCTGAAATAATTACTGGACTTACTTCTTTGAAGTTTTACTATGCTAAACAGTAAACGGGACGACTGATTAAGCGTGAATTTCATTATTATGCAAGTTCGTACTTACTTATGTAAATGCGAACTTGCATAAGTGCGAAATGGCATAAGTGCGAAGCAGTTGCAAAAACTGGCACAAGTGCAAACTGGAACTGGTATAAGTGCGCCAAAATATTTGCAAACATTGGCATAAGTGCGAGTTGGCATAAATGCGAAGCAGTTGCAAAAACTGGCACAAGTACGAACTGCTATAAGTGCCAACTGGCATTAGTGCGCCAAAAGAATTTGCAAACATTTGTATAAGTGTGAATTGGCATAAATGCGAACTAGCATAAATGCGAAGCAGTTTTAAAAACTGGCATAAGTGCAAGTTAGCATTAGTGCGCCGAATAAACTTGTAAATATTGACATAAGTGTGAATTAGCATAAGGGCGAAATCCCCATTTGCAATTTTGTTAATATTTGCAGTTATTTGGCGCACTTATGCCAATTTGCTCTTTTGCCAGTTTTTGTAATTACTTCGCACTTATGCCAGTTTGCACTTATGCCAATTCGCACTTATGTCTTGTTTGCAAATTTGTTCGGCGCACTTATGCCAGTTCGCACTTGTGCCAGTTTTTGCAACAATTCACAATTATGACAGTTTTTACTTATGCCAATGTTTGCAAACTCTTTAGACGCACTTTTGCCAGTTAGCACATATGCCAGTTCGCACGTATTTCAGAAATTCGCGCTTATTCAGCCTTCCGTAGTAAACTTAGAGTTGGAATTCTAAAAAATCAATTTATCAGCTTGAAGAGCCTGACTAATTGGTTTAAGTATTGCTGAGCACTGCAAAATAGTATGTGCTGGACTTTGATAAGCAGTAAAGCTTATGTGCATTTTTGTCGTGTAGTTTCATTTGCATACAGGCGCGTACTGGTGCATCGGGAAAATCCCGGTAGGCCCTCTTAAAAATAATAAGACATAGGCACCCCTACCAGATAGTCTTACCTATAGTTTCAGTTAATTCAGTAATTTCAAATCTGAAAGTAGTTTAAAATATTGAAATTATTTTAGATTTACTGTGGTGAACCTAATTAATGTTATATACTTATATATAATAAAATAATAATATTAAGACAGGACTTTAAAATTAGTATCAGAAAAGTCAATGTTAATGAAAATCAGAATTTGATAAATATTAGTAAAACTCGATGGTGGTCAAAATGATGCTGTTATTAAGATATTTGATCGTATCGATATGTGGCATGAAAGAACCAAGATTGACGACAGAAAGCAATTTGTATATGTGCAAATTGTATTTGCACTTGATGAAATTTCTGTTACTAACGAATTTTCAAACAGCGTAAGAAGTACAGCTCAAAGTTTACTAGGTCGACCTGTTTTTGCAAGTATTTAAGTTTACTATTGCTCTATCTGATTACCTACAAACACCTGATTTAATTTATTTTAAGCATGGAGAAATAATAAATTGCAACAATAAAGTCTTTAAAAAAAACCAAAGAGAATTTTTACAAGTCATCGCAGGAGCAAAAATATTCATTGAATTTCTATTCAGTGTAAAAAGAGAAGAAAATTCCAAAACATTATGGAAAAAATTCAAGTACCAACCAAAACATAGGAGATAGAGATTCTCACGAAAATGTTTGTAAAATCAAAACATTTAACGTAGTTATGGATAGATATTGCTTGCTTAGAATATAGATTTTTGGTCAGTAAAGAATTTAATTGTGATCTTGAATTATTTGATCCAAGAAGGTTTAAAGAAATTGCAAAAAATGAAATACATTCTGAAGCTATTCATAATATTTGTGAACTTTTATCTCATATTGATAAACATAAACTAGGAGAACATTTATTATTGTTTGTGAAATTCTGGCCTCAAATATCCAAAGCTGATTTTAGAGAAGTATATGATGTATACCAAAACCAAAGCAATTTGCAAGAAAATTCAGACTTTGAAGATTTTGAATACTCTCATGAAAATTATAACAACAAGTGTACAAGAAAAAAAAAATGTAACTCATGCTTATTATGCGTAACAAATGTTAATTATGAATTCAAAATGTATTCTTTAGAGTATAATGAACTATTTGAAGAATACAAGTTTCTTTTAACAATTCCTCTAACGCAAGTAACGTGTGAACGATCGTTTTCGAAACTTATAATTATAAAAATACGTTTAAGAAGTTGTGTTTAACACAGGAGAATTTGGAATCATTATTTTTGATGAACTGTGGAATGGAATTGTTGGCAGACATTACACCAGATCAAGCCATCAACTCAATGTGTGAAAAAAGTACAGATTTTAACAGTTTGTATATTATTTCCTCTGTATAGAACTATTTTTAATAAAATACTATTCATATTTTATAATTTATACTACGCAATCAAGATCACTCAAATAAAAATAATTATGTTAATATTGTTGTGTATTTTTATAGAACTTCAATTAAAATATATTTTTTATTTAGGTTCATGTTAATTGTATAGTTTTTTCTTAATGTAAGAAATAGGTAAATAACTTGGCTATTACAGCATCGTCCACAATTATTTTCGTCGCGTTTATAATTACTTTCGTTGCAGTCCAAAATTATTTTCGTCGCGTCCACAATTATTTTCGTCGCGTCCACAATTATTTTCGTAATAAAAATACTTTATTTTTTAAATGTTTTACAGTAAATTAAGAAATAAAAATTCAAGCATAATTTAATCACATAAACTCATTACGCTGAATTCCTTTTAACACCCACTCACGCGTGTGAAAATAATAATTTTCAAAAGAGTATTCAATAAAACCTGGTAAAATCTCAGCAATAATGTTAATCATTTCTTGTGGATTATTAGGTCATGGTTGTATCCTTCAGAATAAATTTTTCATCACACCAAAAAACTCCTCGATAGGATTAAGTTGATGGCTGTAAGGTGGTAAAAACTGGATAGTACAATTGCTTTCTCGAAATGCCGATTCTACACTTGATGAATGGTGGAATCGCGCATTGTCCATTATTAAAACATATCTTCGATCACTTAAAGCTGGTCTTAAACCTTGTTCGATCACACTTCGAATGATTGATGTTTGTATTTTTTTCGTTTGCTATTATATATTCCGTGATAAAAATACTAAAGTATTTTTATCACGAAATATATAATTGCAAACGAAAATAATTTTTTTCGTAATAAAAATACTAAAGTATTTTTATTACGAAAAAAGTTGTGGACGCGACGAAAATAATTATGGACGCGACGAAAATAATTATGGACTGCAACGAAAATAATTATGGACGCGACAAAAATAATTGTGGACGATACTGTATTATAGGTGCTCATGGAACCCATTGTTATTAGTATATATATTGTATATAGTAAATGGGCCCTAATTATATCCAGTTTCCCGGTAAAGAAAATGGACCCAGTACGCGCCTGTTTGTATACAATGAAAATTCTTCTTGATGAAAATAAATATTTTTAAATTTACTACCAAAAATTTGAATACTTTATACTTGTTTGTCCGTCTTTTTTTATATGGAGGAGAATAAAATAATTGCTTTAAGTGTGCCAATAGTATTTTGTACCCCTGCAACATCATAAGGAACAATTGAGAACATTTGAACATTGTTATATTCTTTTTTTTTATATATTCAATTTTTTTTTGTTCTTTAATCCTTAAAAATTCGTAAAATATAATAGAATCTTTACAGAGTAAGTAAAATTTAAAAAAAAAAAAAAATTTACCAAGTTACGTTGTACAAAAAAATATATAAAGTAAAACTGTAAAGTATTAGAAATTACTTCAAAGAACGCGGAAACGCTGTCAGGTTCGTTTCTTGATAAAAAAAATATGCCAAATGTTCCGCTAAATTAGAAGAAATTTTCGAATCATGTCGAAATTTAACGCTTGTCAGTGATGGTTGAACAAGTATTGGTGGAGATCGCAAAGTGAATTTTTGTATCAAGGCACCAAATACAAAACCTTTTTTCTATTCAATCAACATATTCGGTATAGTTCAAAATGCTGCAGCTATTGCTGGTTTCATCATTGAAGTAATCGAGACTCTCGGCCCACAAAAGTTCAGATGCATTATCACTGACAACGCTCCAGTAATGAAAGCTGCTTGGAAATTAATTGAAGAAAAATTTAATTGAAGAAAAATTCAATTTAAAATGTTAATAAAAAATTAATTGAAGAAAAATTTAATTTTATTTGTTCATTGAAAACAAAAACAGCTTTAGAGTAAATCCTTCGAATTTTTTGCCTGAGTACGATTTTCTTTCCCAGCCATTTTGGAACACCCACCTGACCAGGCAAATTGTTAAGGAGAAGGCCAAATGTTTTGCAATTTTGAATCATACAACCAGATATCGATACAACGTCCATATCTTTCAGCGGTAAAAATCCAAGAAATACCAACGAATTTCCTTCACTCTAGACGTATTAACAAACGGCACTCTCAGTGATAACTGTTAAGATCCTGAAATATAGGCTGTTTTACAATATCTTCTTGCAGAGCATGTTCAGACAAGTTGAAAAAATTATTCTACGTTCGATGATGTATAATGGGCATTTTCAGCACCTGTATCAAAAATATTTTAAAAAATACTGTTTCCTCTCTCAATTCTATACTCGTAAAGTTCAAGGACTTTTCCTTTGTTATTATTTTTCTCACGTAATATAAGTCATTTGTTCCGCAAAATAAGATTGTAAAAATAATACGATACAGCGAAAGGATACATAGTGTCTTCTAAAGTTTTTATTTTTTAAATCGTTTTATCTCAAAGCTTAAAAATGTGGAGAAAGAACAAGATGGTTTTAACAAGCGAATTGTTGACGAGCGAGAGGTGAGAAAATCAAAAAAATTCAGCAATGTTACTTTTTTTTAAAATTAAAAAAAAGCAAATAAGGATCTTTTAATTATACGTAACTTTATGGGTTCTTTATAAATGATTTTACTTCCAGTCACTTATAATTAATCTGTTTTTAAGACTATGATGAGTTTGACTACTATTTGTAAAATCGAAGTTTGACCTTTTTACATCTTCATGAGTCTACATATTTTTATGCACAAATGCAATGTTTGGGACGTAAGGGTAAAACTATTATAAGGCTTTGCGCGCGCGGGAAAATTTGTCTCTTCTGATTTTACTTTAGTTTTCCAAACAACGACCTTCACTCATATTTTTTAGTGGTCAAGTTAAGTACTATCATTTCAAATTTCAACATGTTTGAAGCTAAACTTACAGACGGTGCTCCCTTGAAAAAGTTGATTGAATCCATGAAAGATCTTTTTGCAGAAGTAAATTTTGTTTGTTCTGCTTCTGGAATAAGTTGTCAAGCAATGGATACAAGTCACGTTTGCCTATCTTCAGTATTGCTAAGAGCAGATGCATTTGATCCTTATAGATGCGACAGAAATATAACTTTAGGTCTCAATTGTGTTACTATGTCTAAAATTCTAAAATGTGCTGGCAATGATGAGTCTATTACTTTGAGAGCAGAGAATAATGCAGACTCAGTTGTATTTATATTTGAAAAACCAAATCAAGAAAGAGTTTCTAAATTTGAAATGAAGCTCATGGATATTGATAGTGAACATCTTGGAATCCCAGATCAAGATTATGATGCTATTATTAAAATGCCATCACATGAACTTTCCAGAATTTGTCGTGATTTAAGTCAATTTGGAGATACTGTTACAATAGCATGTACTAAAGATGGTGTACGATTTTCTTGTTCTGGAGAATTAGGAAATGGCAGTATTACACTTAGACAAAGTTCATCAGTAGATTCTAAAGAAGATGAAGAAGTTTCAATTGAATTAAATGAAGCCGTGACCCAGACTTATGCAATGCGTTTTCTCATCATGTTTACAAAAGTAAAATTTTAATTTTTTAAATATGTTTTATTAAAAATTTTTGATTCAAACAGAAAAGCTTAACTTTTTAAAAAATTTTTTTTTTTATTGATTAAAAAATGTATGTGTGTTGGGGCAGATCTATATTTTTTGCCCTCCTAATATTAATTACGGCCCCCTCTTTCTCTCTTCCTTCCTAGATAGTGACATTAAAAAAAAAATTAAAATTGCCCCCTTACTAGATGGATCTGCCCCTGGTATGTATGTGTGCTTGATGCACATTTTTAGATTTACATTCACTAACTGACAAATAGTCAATTAACTGGCTAAGGATTGCGATATCCCAGAGTTTTTGCTATCCTGGGATAGCGGGAATTATTCATAGTCTTCCTGGAATCCCAGGAACGTACATTTAAATAAAATACAAACAATTTTTTTTTTTTTACTATATCTTTAAAAGTATTTTTGTGATTTAAAGTGATCTTTTAGAAAAAACAGTGCATCCGGATTACTATCTGATAATCTAGTTCTAAACATTGTAAAAAATAAACCTGTTGAACTAAACACTCTTTCAGCTTTAACACAAGATAGTGGAATAGTTTAAAGGGCATTATAAGCGTATCTAAATTATGTGATCTTTGGTTAGATGCTTCAAATAAATGGAATTCTTTACATAGAGTTAGTTTATTACAATTAACTACAAAGTTGTCTTTTTTTTTTCCACAAACCTTTCCAATCTTTCAGCCATAGGTTCCAATGACTTTTCTAAACAGACATTACTATTGTTAAGCTTATCATTAATCATAATATTGTCAAGGTTATTACTACTTTTATCTTGTAGTTTTGGTATATTTTCATGTATGGCGAAAAGTCTCTCAGTTGATTCAATAGCTTTATTTATCATCTCTGTTTTAGATGGTATGCAAATAAGTCATTATACATTTCAATTTTTAAAGACTGGATTATTTAAAAACCTTAATAAACCAACAAGATTGCTTTTTCTTCTTTGACATATTCTTTCAACTGAAGCATTCTTAAGATTATTTGCTAAATAGCAATCTTTAGTATCAAGTTCTGTAACAATTAATTTTAATGTGTCACCAGCTGTAAATAATGTTGCTTCCCTTCTATAAATCATTTCAGAACCTAAAACAATTAGCTCAAGACTTTTTGCGAAACATTCAACTTCTTTTAGCTCATCAAACTTAACAATTTGTTATTAAAATCCATGGGTACCGAGAAAAATAAGTCCTGGGATTTCCAATTTTTGGTTTAATATTTTTTTTAGGGAACAATCCTTAGTACTGGCACAATTAAATGCACATACATCGACTGACAAATAAGTAGTGGCGCAATTAAATGTACATACTTTTCTCAAGTTTTCAGAATTATGTTTTTATATGATTCTGAATCAACATAATGTGTATTCTATCATGATTTATAAAAAAATGGGGAGGGGAGAAAAAGTTAAGTAGCATCTATATTAGTGATGTACCGATAGCACTTTTTCGGCCGATGTCGATACTGATGCTGATGGATTGGAAAAGGCTGATACCAATGAATTAACTAACTATTAAAATTTTTAAAATATAAAAACTTTAAATTGTGTAATCTTTTTCATGAAATCAGTACCAGTAAACAAATACTTGGACTCAAATTAGAGTCAAACCATTATTTTAAAAGATATTAGAAAAACTCAGTTAAAAAATATACATTTTATAGTTTTTTTTTTACTATAAAAAGTAAACTTTCAAAAAATAAATACAATTTTCGGGGAACCCTTTTCATTTCATTTTTAAAAAGAAAATGGTACTATCATAAGCAGTTCACTTCGAATTCTTTATTAATTTAATAGGAATTTAGATATCTAAACAACAATCATGTGTTGTTTAGATATCTAAACTATTTTTAGATATTTAAGTTGTTTTTATGATTATTTTATTTTGTGATGTTCTATTCCCACCATGTCCCTGGCAGTACCGCGCTAAACTTGTTTCTCGACACAGCGGCCTTAATTGTCGAGGTTTGTGTTTCGGAGTTATAAAGTTGAGAGGGTTGTAACCAAATCTAAAGTAGCCTCCTCGATTGCAGTGGCCTAAGGGAGGCTATACTTGAACACATATAGATAACAATGCTTAAATAGGTTACTTTTAAGTAAAGCAATAGAACAACACAAAATAAAATTATTCTAAAAGCAACAAAATGGTAGTAAAAGTATAAGTACATTCAGCTGTCAAATTAAAGCTTATAAACATCTTAAGAATAAATAATATTGCCTGTAAACAAAGTCAAAATAAAAATTTATCAAAAAATTCTAAGTAATGCATAAAGTTTATTTATTATTTAATTATTATCATAATGCAGGATAAAAATATTAAAATGCCATCGGTTGGAAAATCGGAAAATAAGGCCGATACCAATACCGATTGTGCAAAAAGTGGCCAATGCCGATTAATCAATACATCACTATTATATATATATAGTGTTGTACCCAGACATAACCCATACCATAAATATACATAACCATTTGACTATATGAGAGTCGAAACTAAACTAAAAGTTCCATAAGTTATAATTTCTTAGATTATTAAATAAAAGCAAATAAACACATTAAAAAATTGTAATTTTTGTTAGCCATACATCACGTTTTATATCCAACATTATTATGGTAAATAAACTAAAATTTAGGGAATGGTTTTTATATTGTTATAAATTAAGTTGCGCTGTAAGCATATTTTGAAGTTCTGCGTTGTAATTACATTGCATTTCACAGTTTTACAGTGCATTAAAATATTTTAAACAATAACTATAAGAAAGTAATTAATGAAATCTAATTTCGAGCCACTTTTAAAAATCATTAACATAATCATTAAAAATAAAATTATAAGTGACACAACTTTTTTTCCTTTACCATTACCACCCAAACTATCGCTGGGTATAGCACTGATAGTTACCGTAAAAACAATAAAGGTCTTTAATTTTGAATTTGAAAAGCATCCGAATGTTGCCAAAATATGTTCAATAGTGTCGAAAAGGGTCTAGAATAGACCCTATATAATATATAAATTTATTTTTGAATTTTAAATCTTATTTGGATTTACACATGACAACTGCAACAAGTTTTAGTTCAAAAAAAATAAAAAAAATATGCAAAATCTGTTTCTCGTTCTCAAAATGGCCTTTTTTTAAAAAAATATTGAAAAGTAATTTCATCTTATCCAATAGTAACCTACGAAAACATGTAAAAATTTATAACCTGAAGATATATATATATATACACACACACACGCACACACACACACACATACATACATACATACATACATACATACGCATTTGCTTTTGAAGAGATATGTTGACCCTGTCTTTTGTATTTTGCACACTATAAGTCTTAAAATTCTGACTTCAATCCAGTTGTGTTAAAAGTTATTTTTGAAAAGGAAGAATTAAATGAATTTTTTTTTGCAACTAATGTTGCTTCACACTTAGTACCTTACCTTCCCAAACCATCAGTATGATATCACACAATAAGTATACATGCTGCGTAATGAGTACACAAAGTTGTTGTGTGGGTACTTATTTATGTTATATATATACAAAGTTATTTATGAATTACCAAGTTGTTTCTTTTAAAGCAAATGTTTATTTTTGTATTTTAAAGTAGTTTCATGAACTTAATGAAGATCATTCATGATGCATTCATAATGTCTATTACATAATCCCATAAAAATTTAAAAACAAATATTTGTTGTATTTATAAACACCAATATTAGGCTGTATAGATGTGTCTCATTTTTCTTTTAATGTTAAAATATGTGATATTGAATAAGACAGTAGTTCACCTTTATATGTAAATACTGTCTATTAGGGTTATGATTTTTTTAACTTTTGTCCCAGTCTTAATTGGCCATAGTTTTAAAACCTGAGAAATTGATAGTTAATATTAAAATTTCATTGTAATATTGAATATAGTTTAAAAATGTCCCCACCCACCCATAAAAATATTGTTGTTTTTATGACTATTATGGAAGTATTTGATTTTTAAATTGGCTATTAAGCATAAAACACACCTCAGTGAAAACTATTTTATGTGCTTGTGTAATATGTTGGTCTGAACTGAAATATTACACAAATACAGAAAATAGTTAATACTAATGCGTTTTATGTTTTACTCATTTCTTTTATCTTTACCCATTTCAATGTCTTTTTTAATTAATTTTATATTTATACAGTAAATTTTTAAAGAAAAGTATTTTTATTAAAATAATATTAAAACATAGAACATTACTAACATATATTATCAATGGATATATTATCAATTGTAAAAAGAGTAAAGTTAATTGCTGTCGAAATAAGTAAATTATGGAACAAACTCAACTTGCCAAGTATTTCTAAAAAATCAGTTGGAAGAAAAATTGAAAAGGAATTGTTAAATGTGAAAGTGGAAAATCCAATGATATTTTTGAAGCTTTTAAAAAATTGCTAAATGATTTTGATGCATGGAAATGTATTTCAATGATTATATGTGACACAACAGCAGTAAACACAGGAAAATTAAATGGTATAGTTGTAAAAATACAAAATGAAATAGAAACTAGAGGCTTTACTAAACCACAGGTTTAGTAAAGCCTCTAGTTTTAGGATGTCAGCATCATATACTGGATCTCTTTTTAAAACACTTTTTGGATCATTTTGTAAATTGTAAATCAACAAGTCCTGGTTTTGATTATAAATTTGTGAAGGACTTAACCGAAAATTATGAAAATCTTCAAAAAAATTATACATATGAAGCTGAGCCTAATCATTACATAAACTTGGGATGGCGAGATGACTTCAAATTCCTTTATGAGTTATGTGAAGCTTTTAGTTACTTCAAGAATCATAAAAAATTGCCAATAATTAAATTGATGGAAGATCTCCTTCAAAATTCAAAAAAATGGGAATATGCAAATGTGAAATTTATTGGAAAGAATGACCTGTGAAGCGTTAAAACTAACTTGCTGAAAATAATTACTTTTATTGATCCACTTCAATGATTACCTTGGTTACCTCACAGTAACTTCTGGGGTACCTTGAGGTACCCCAGAAGTTACTGTGACGAAGAACTTGTGTTGATCTTTGAGAATGACTTTACTGCAGGTGTTAAACAATAAATGTATAAATATAATATACAATGACTTTAATGCTGAATTTTTAAAGTACATCTACAGTCATCTTCTCTTTTCAATTGCTTAGAACAGGCAGCTGATTTTGAATTTGATCTCACTTCTGTAACAGCTTGAGTTTGTAGTGGCTTGTAAATTTTAAATATAACTAAACTAAGTTATTTACTGCAAGCAACTATCACAATACTGTTAACATTCCTGTATTAATAAATGGCAACTCTTTCACTGAATTCTCTTCTCTACTTCTTGGATTATCATTCACTACTGACCTCTTATTAAAATCATACTTACAATCTGTTGTGATTTCAATTTCCATCATTAATTAGCTTTGGTAATTATTTACAAAAGTCGCTCTTTGTATTTTTTTTATTCTTATAGCTTTTGTATATTAATCATTGATTAGTGAATGGTTTCACAAGTCATTTGTAAACAATATATAGCAAATGATTTTTGTATTAACACAAGATTGCAAAGCTAACATCTGCTAAGTTTGCTTTTCTTTGTTGTGCTTGCCATTTCCTTACTCCTGATTCCATTCTCTACCTCTAAAAATCTCTTATTTTTACCCTTAATGAAATATTGTTGTCATATTTGGGTTGGATCTTCTAATGATGCTCTTTATCTTCTAAACCATGTCTGAAAATGCATTATAAACATAGTTGGACCTGCTCTGTCTGCCAAGCTTGAGCCTGTTGTAAGGTTGCATCTCTTTTCTACAAATACTATTGTGGATGCTGCTCAAAGGAGCAATCATCTCTAGTTTATTAAACTCAAAACTCAACTTTCTAAACTCGTTTTCACTTGACATGTCATTCAGTAAAATTGCATCCTTTTATTGTATATGTCCCTGCATGCTCTAAAAACTCTTATCTAGGTTTTCTCCCTGTACATCAATCCTTTGGAACTCACTCCCATCTTCATGCTTTCCTGATTCCTTTCATGCTTGACTGACTACAATCTAGCAACCTTGTTGGGAGTAAATTTGATTTAAAATGTAACATTTACTTTTGATATTCATTGCACTACTGAAAGTTATTACTTTTTAATAAAGTAAATAATCTCTAGTTAACAAAGGCATCACTAATTTAACAATTAAAAATTGTATTGTTTATATATTGGAGAAATTACATTTTTATGAATGTTATTAAAAAATATCTTATATAACAGTAAATAAAAACTGTAAATAACTTCAGTATTTCTTGTGTATAGATTTTACTCTAATAAAATTACTTTGGTTCTGTTTTTTGAATTTAAAATGGTAATTTTGATTTTATGTGCAGCATAATATATATTATAATATATATACATATATATTATATATATATATATATATATATATATATATATATATATATATATATATATATATATATATATATATATATATATATATATATATATATATATATAACATATATATATAACATATATATATATATATATATATAATTATATATATATATATATATATATATATATATATATATATATATATATATATATAATATATATAATATATAATCATAAAATATATACATATATTTTTTTTTTCTTTCTCAGGCTGCATCTTTATCAAAAACTGTTGCACTGTCTATATGTCATGATGTACCTTTAGTTACAGAATACAAAATTGGAGATTGCGGTCACATAAGGTTCTTTTTAGCACCTAAAATAGACGACGAAGAACAAGACAACATGGAAGAAAACCAGGTTCAGCAAGCAAATGATAATGAAGAAGATTAACTTTTTCTAGACTTAAAATATGCAATAAAAAATAAAAGAATTGCATTAAATCAACAACTAATTAACAACTTTCAGTTGTTAATTATAGTCTAAGCAATTAACTTAAAGAAGATAATTGTTTAATTTTTCTTACTGCTTAACAATTAAACTTTTTTCGACTATATTTCCTAATACTCGTAAATTATAAAGCTTAGAATAAATCTATATTTGGCTTCTTTTTTTTAACTTTATGTACAGTAAACTAAGTTTTTAAAGAAATTATAATTTGCATCTTTGGTTTTTTCTTTAGTTCTTCGTTTTTCTCAATAAAAGATAAATGTAAATATTCAACACAAACATTCTCTACGGTAAATTTTATTTGCACCTCACACCCATGCTGAACCTGATTTTAGTTTAATGAAATGACACAGGGTTGTGTCATACCTTTTTAGAATTTTTAGAACTATGCCATTCAGGGAAAGTTAGTGTGAAAAATCGTAAAACTAATCTTTAAAAAATATTTGGGTTTATACAGGGGCTAAATAGGTCCCGGACTTGGGCGTTCCTCTGACCGATCTCAAGATCGACTACAGGGGTGCATGCAATCCTTGCGTGTCACATGATAGAGCCGAAAGTATCACCGAAAAATTTAGAGCCGAAAAGTATACTTTCATTGCAGGATCGAATTACAAAATCCTTTCTTGCGTCGAAAGTTTTAGAACCGAATTTTACAACCGAAAAAATTTGGATCCAATTACAAAATTCTTTCATTTTTTAATTTAATTTAAAAACTTTATTTCATGACTTTCGATCGATATTTTTTCGGTTCTAAATACAATTATGACTTTCGATCGAAATTATTTCTGTTCTAATTTTTTTCGTGAATATTTTCGGTTTTGTAATAAATTTCTCATATTCGGTTCTAAATTGAAATTTACGATTCGGTTGAATCATAGGACGCCCAATCGTTGTACATTTTGTCAGTAAATATGACTAGTCGTTATATGGTTATCCAGAAGTCTGAATGCTTCAGCCAATGGTTTTAATAGGACTGGAAACAAGTTAGTACTTTACCCAATTTTTTAATATTTTTCGGCAACCATTACCATTATTATTATTGGATCAGCTAACTTGTTTATTGTTTTAAAGATATGGTTCGTTGCCCCTTCCATCAAATAAAGTTCTGGAGGTGAAAGATGATTAACAACTAGGTCATTATCATCTCCAATTAAAAGAACTTCATCAATACAGTTAAAATATTCTTTTGCTCTAGGTTTTTTTGATCCGCTCGATTTATACAATTTACTGCTTAATCTTAGTGACCCAAGTGTTCGTAGCTCTGTGCAATCATTTTTAAAAACCTCTGTTCTATTCAATGTACAAATATAACACGGATGAGTTGCCATGGAACTTGGAGACATACCACACATGACTTGACAGAGTTTGATATCTGCCACACAAGTTAAGCTTATTTTATTCGAACAGAGTTTGTTAAGCAGAACTTTAACATTATGATTTGTCTCTGGTACATCTGGAACCAGTGCTATATTAAATGATGCATTCACAGATCTATCTTTGAAGTTTGATTTAATTTCTCCATATTTTCTCCTTTTGTTTTTAAATGTTTCACTAGGATTTGATACAACATTTAAACAAACCTAAATAAATTATGACAAATTATTTTTGTTAAATTTTTAATTAGAAACAAAAGTAGCACATTATTAAATCAAATTACCTTAAGAAACTTTTTTTTTTTTTTTGTTTCACCACCCCAAGGCCGAGAAGGCCACTACAGATGAGGAAGCTATTTATGGCTATAACCCTCTCTCAACTCTATAACTCCGAAACACGAACCTTAACGATTAAGGCCGCTGCGTGGAGAAACAAGTTGAGCGCGGTACTACCAGGGACGTGGCGGGAATCGAACTCGGAACCTCTTGCTTATGAAGCGATCGTTCTACCACTACCGCAATAAATCCCCGACCTCCATCGATGGAAAAATTTTTATACACTGGTTTTGAGGATTGGCTCCTTTTTTATCTATTATTTGCCACAGAAACTCATTGACTCATCTGTTGTTCTGATTAATGGGATCAGTTTAAACAAACTTTTTTCCTTTAGAGATTTAATATTAAAAGTTCAAAATCCTCAACAAAGCAATCATCAATTTGCTGGTCAATGTTTTAGCTCTTTTGCTAACCCTGATTGTACAATTTTTCTGTTTTGTGCTTTGAATCATAATTCTTTTGCTAGCTTTAGAATTTTTGTGTTAATTCTAAAGTTAATTGTATGTCAATCATACTGTTTATAGACAGTTGTTGTATATTACTAGTATCATCAATGTTTTTTTTAAGTGTAAAACTAACTTTTTTACCACCGGTGGCAAAGTACTGCATTACCTTTTTTGTCTATTTTGTCTTTTATTACAGCATAAGCTATTTGCTCAATCTTGACATCATTTGTAAGCTTTTGCATTACATTACATTTAAGTACAGCTAACGAACATTTGAGGCTAACTCCTTTAATAATAATTGAAAAGCAAGTTTGACAAGATAGATTATTTACTGGAGGCTGTGCGTTACATTTACGCCCTTTTTTGATTTTTTTAGGTCTCCCTTGAGTAGATCCAATTATACATGTTTTACATTTACATACAAAAACACTTCTAGTTTGAACTGGTATTTTCATTTCACTTTACATGTAAAGAGGCTCTTTTCCTCTTCTTATACTGTTTTTGCAAGATTCGCAAATAGCTTTAGGGTAGAATGAATTTTTAATGTTGTATTTAAAAATCACTAAATTTTTAATCCGCGGTACATTAACATTGTTAGGTTTATTTGTTTTTTTTGGCACAGTATAAACAAACTCCTGTTTTCCTCATGAGTACAGGTCGGTTTAAATAAACTCATTCTAACTAGAAAAATAAAATAATTTAAAAAGACAGAAAAAACACACTTTTGTATTTTACATAAAATATACGGATTTATATAACATATAATAATTCTTTAAAAAATGTTTCAAACATTCTATACAAATATGCAAATATAACATAATATATTACAAATTTAAATGCTGACTATTGTAGTATATAGATTCCTTATTAAATGCCATTTAACATTACTTTCAAGCTTTGTTAATTATACTTCAGTTTTAAAAATTAAAACAAATAAAATGAAAATGTGCACAATTAAGAAGTTTGGTTACACATGTGGTAATGATGAGTTGCGGTCTGTTTTGTATAAAAGTATTGTTAAGTATAAAACTATTGTTCAGTATAAAACTAATGCTTAGTATATAACTATTGGACAATATTTGACTATATTGATAAAGTGATTGTTGATATTTCATTTTTGTTGTTTCAGAATTACAAAGTAAAATATATTATTCATTATTTATAAACTTTTTTATAAAGTTTAATAAGGATTATATACAATGGGGTCAAAAAGGTGAAGAAAATTGGTGCCCCTCGGGTTGTTTTTGGGGTCCTCTAGAGGAGGCAACTTACAACTAGTTATACTATTTAAGGAAATATAAAACCGTTGTTTGCCCTTCTCGGATGGGTCTCATAATCAACCAGAAGGGCGCTAAAGTCTGGGACCCATTTTGACCCCTGTTTAAATCCAAATATTTTTAAAAGATTATTTTATTATTTTTTTCACTAACTTTCCCTGAATAGTATGGTTCTAACAATTCCAAAAAGGTATTACACAACTCTATGTCATTTCATCAAACTAAAATCTGGTTCAGCATGGGTGTGACCTTAACATGACTATCTAAAATGATAAAATATCAGTTAGCCTTGTCAAACCGCTTCTATGTTATTGAGATTAGCACCATACTCAAAACAATACAAGTATATATCAATGTCAAGTTCTTTGTTACTCGATCGTCTTAAGGTGGTTTATACCTGAAAAGTTTTTTCATAAAGTATTTGTTTTTGAAATTGTCCTTATGATTTATAATAACAAAAACATAATTATAAAACAAAATAAATGATTATGTTTAAAAATAGTTAACTATACCCTAATTATGCAAGGTTTATTGTTCTAAGATATCTTTTGATTGCAAAAAGCTTTAACATCAAACTTTACAAACTAATTAATGGTGCAATGCGTTTTTTGAACTAAAAAAGTAAATCAAAAGATTTAAATTGATTTAGTTAATTTCCCTCATAAAGCAGTATAAAAAATGCAAAGAAATAAAGTAAAAAAATTTCTTTAAGAATTTTTTAGTTCAGAACATAAACTTCTGTGTATAGAGTCAGCGTTACCACCTAAATTTTTGAGAAAACCCTAGGTTATGTAAACAGTATTAAGTTATCGAGGAAAAGATTATTTTGTCGCAGGAAATTTGCCTGTAATGACCGTTGGTAAAGGCTGGTAACATTACTCAATGCAACTAAAGCATTGTACACGTTTTTCCGAATAAAAATAAAAGTTTTTTCAATTACATTACATGTAAGTTTTTTCATCAAAAAGTATGACATATTTGGTATGTATGAAAAGATTATTTTTACCACTATTATAATCAGGTAAAAGTTTATAATCAGACGTTATTTGGGAAAATTATCCATGAAAAACCATTTTTTATAAAAATTGAAGTTATCATTTTCAATACCACACCTAAATAAGTATGTTTAACAATAATGTCATGTTAGATTCAGATAAACTATGGTAGTATTGATTTTCCTACAAAAGTCGTTTTAGCAAAAATAATCATAACTTTTAGCACCATTTAAAAAACTGTTTTCGGTATTTAGTATCATTTTTTAAAATACTCGGGACTTATTCGGCCATCTTGAAAAAATAATTTATTCCATTCAGAATGCGCCAACAATTAAAAAACAGAAGCGGTAAACTTTATAAACAAATTACTTTCATTTTCAAACTCGTTTCGTTTTTACATTAGTAGTAAACTTTAATTGACATTTGGTTTCTTTTATTTTTATAACAATAATTTCAAAGTAATATAAGTTACTTTTAACTTAATGTTATAAAAACTATATCTTTGAACACTAAGTCGATACAAATAGTTATTATGGCTTATACAGTAATGTATAATAAATACTTTTTGTTGTTAGCACAGCGCAAAATGAAATATACATTACATAATTCATTTCAAATGCTTTTAAAAGTAGCATATTTTTTATAAATGTACCAACACAAATGTACTAATTTGAAATAAGGTTCATAAATTATGTCATAAAAAACACTTCAAGATATCTTTATTATTATATGGATATATCTCCTGCAAAACTAACAGGTGCTTCATATTTAGCCATTATTTACGAATTCTTCGTTTGCATAAATTAAATACCAATAAATAAAAAGTTGTTCGATTTGCCACTAACAACCAATCGGATTTGTTTAAAATTATCGGCTTTTTTTTTTTTTTTATGAGTTTGTTAGTTCTATGCCTTATTTTGTATTGAGTAGCCCTAAGCCGAAATTATTAACTAAAGGTACACTTTGGTATACTAAATTAACTTACAAATTAACCAATGAAACTTTATTACAGTTATTTACCATTTAGCTAATTTTTATACTCAGAAAAAAATTGTATTATAACTGTCACTTATAAGCAATTCCGCGTCCATATCGATAATATAGTCCATATAGATCATACCCAGTGAAAAATAAAACCGCGTCCCACATGGGTTCCGCGTGGGTTCCGTGTGGGATTGATGGGATTTACGTGGGACGGATTTTTTCATGTGGTATCCGTATGGAAATTTGTCACCTTAAACCCATGTGGGTAATCCCACATGGGTTACATGTGGGAACCATATGGTATTTACACACATGGGAAATCCCACGTGGGTTTCCTGTGGGATTTGCATGGGAATTAATTTGAAAGCTGGAAACTAAACAAAAAATTTTAAAAAAAAACTAAAAAAGTATTTTTTAATCGACATTGCATTGCGTTACGTTAACATTGTGTGAAAATATTTTATAATAATATAGAGAATGGCAAGCAAGTATGTAAGTACCACGAATAATGTTTATCTTTCTTTATAGAAATAAGATTAAGATTTGTGCAAATAGACGTATTATTAGGATAATATAATAGTTATTTGAATATAGATCTTGAGTAGATTATTTGCAAACAATAAACCGATGCAAGTTGAAATGTTGTCAAAAACCAATCTTGCATGCATGGGACACCGCAGTGTCCCACAAAGAAATGCAGGTTTGAAAGTCAAAGACTTCCCAATTTTCTTTATTAAAAAAAGAAAAAAATAGGATGGAGATGGGTTTCTGTAACTTTTTTTTATGCTCCAAAACTTTTACCTTTAGATATAAGGTCCTTCAGACTTAAGGGACTTACGAACTACATTGAGGAACAAAAACAGAATATTTACAGAAACTTTTCAATTTTTAATTTGGAGTACCACAGTGTTATTGGGAATAAAGCCTCTTGGTCCAGTTTTCAAAGTAATATGATCTAAAGTAATGTTTAAATAAAATAATATGCTTTAAAATGCATGTAGTTATACATATAACTCCTGATAGTTAACTATATGTATAACTAGTTATACATATAATTTGTTATAAATACTAATTTTTTAAGGTTATGCTTGAACAAATTAGTACCAAATAATTCAAATTCAAGATTTAGTTAAAGTTCAAGTTAAAGTTCTTATTTATTCATTGTTTTTGTTAATTTTATGTTTATTTGTTCAAATTTATCAGTTAGTACTATTTTTTACTACAGTAAGAATGTTTATCATTGTTGAACGTGATTTTATTAGTAATTTAATTTTATTTTCAACATATTTTGACAACACCCTTTATATTTTAAATGATGACAGCTTTACTTTTCTATTGATGTTAAATTTATTACGTTTCAATAACTCAGATTGAATCTTAACTGAATTATTGTAAACTTTGTAGGGGGTTGTGTATATCAGATGGTGTTGTAAACAAAGTAAAAATTATATATATATATATATATATATATATATATATATATATACACATATATATATATAAACATATATATATATATATATATATATATATATATATATATATATATATATATATATATATATATATATATATATATATATATATATATATATATATATATTAGTAGAAAATCACTTAACAAAAATTTTTTCCAATTCACTTAACTTATAGTTAATGGAAATAAATACAAATTATAAAAATCGTGTAAACTTCATTTATTATTTCTAAATACTATATTAATGTTAGTCTACAAAGTTAAAATCAATTTAGAGCATTGTTATTAGTTCATTTGTGATTCGCACTTCCACTTCTGTCTCTCAAATTTATAAAATAGGTGGTCACAGCTTGCTCAATAGGTAGGTTTTCAGCATAACAATGCTTTTTTCTTACACTTTCTAAAGAGAAATATGGGAAATTGATTACTTATTTTACCTAAATCATAGGGTCATCTATGCATAATGATGTCAGATGATGACCTGTTTATTGAACACCTTCACCCTTTATCAAACTCAGTCAATTTTTTGCCATCTCCCATTGAAAATGATGTCAGTTTTTGTTATCATATTATGATGGTATATCTGAATTGTTAATATAATATAAAAAATGCATATACCATCAATTTTTTTCTGGTTCAATTATACATTTATTCTCAACAGTATGATAAGTAAAAAAAACAAACATAAATTGTTCTTTCAGATAAGCAAGCTAATTTCTGAATTTAAATTATAATTTCTAAGATCCTCTACAGTTTTAAGCAACAAAAGCAAGAAGTTTTTAGACCACATTGTTGGTGTAAATACCTCTAAAACCTGCTCATAGCTAGCATAAATTGTTTTACTTTTTTTTGAAATAAAATATTTTACTTTTTTTTTTAATTGAATTTTTTAATTGACATTATTTTGGTCTCAACATTTCCTCCCCATTGTCAATTATTGTTAAACTCACACTGCCCCTCTATCTACTGGCATCATTTATGGATAATCCCATAGCCTAAATAATATATATATATATATATATATATATATATATATATATATATATATATATATTTATATATATATTTATATATATATATATTATTTTTACACCATTTCATATACAACAAACCCTTACAAAGCTTACAATAATTCAGTTAAAATTCAATCTGAGTTATTGAAACGTAATAAATTTAACATCAATAGAAAAGCTGTCATCATTTAAAATGTAAAGGGTTTGTCAAAATATGTTGAAAGTAAAATTAAGTTACTAATAAAATCACGTTCAACAATGATAAATATTCTTACTGTAGTAAGAATTAGTACTAGTTAACAAATTTGAACAAATAAATATAAAATAGTGAAAAAACAATGAACAAATAAGAACTTGAACTAAATCTTGAATTTGAATTAATTAGTACTAATTTGTTCAAGCATAACCTTAAAAAATAAGTTTATATAATAAATTTTATGTATAACTAGTTATATAAGATAAGATATGAAGGCAATGAGATAGGCAATAAGATAGGATATGAAGGCAATGATCAAAGAATAAATTTACTTAAAAAATTTAGATGTTTATTAGTTTATTAGTTTCAGAATATTATATTATGTGTGACAACGACCTTCTATAATAACAGGCCTTGACATTGCGCAACAAAGTTGTTAAACTAAAGGCCAATTCCTAATACTGTGTTTTCATTTTCATCTTTTAACATTAGACGAAAGTTTGTGTTCACGCTTTTTTAATAAATCTTTAAAATTTGATTGGTTTATAAATTAGATAGTGCAACTTTAAGACTATAACGTTGTAAGGTTCAAGGCGTTACATTGTAAGGTAATAATATTGTCAAACTAACGGTAAGTTTTTTTAATAATTAAAATGCCTTTAAAATGCTGTGTATCTCTTTGCAAGTCAAACTATCTCAACTACAACAAAAATAATAATTTATACAACTACAACTACAATATCAATTACAACTACAACAAAAATATCAATACTCAACTACAACAAAAATATCAATTTATAAATTCCCGAAAAATCTAGAGGAGAGAAAAAGATGTAGTAAAGCTATCCCAAGAACTGGTTTTATTGTTACAGACTATACAGCAGTATGTCAACTTCATTGGTCAAATGATGCACCTTTTGAAAGCAAATATGGGAAGAAACGACCTTTTAACCGACCATCTGTTTTTAAAAATATTCCGCCTAGTTGTTTAGCCACACCAGCAAGTAAAGTTAGAAAAACTGTAACTTCAAGCGGTTTTCGAAGCATTTTACCAGATGAGTTAAATGATTTTCTAAAAGAGGATGAACTTATATTTGACGATATTCAATCTTTGTTAAGTGATAATAACTATGTTATTGTTTTCTAGCTTAATAAAAAAAGTTTACACATACAATCAAAAATGTACAAACTTGGTGTTCCATTATTTATTTTAATAATTTTTAATGATTATTCATTTGTAGCTAACCATAATGGCACAACTTGTAATATTTCATCTTTAGCTGTAAACAAATTAAAGTTAATAAAAACAAAATCAGCTTTATTTGAAGCAGTTAGATTTTTAAAAAATAAAGAAAGTTCGCTTCAGTCAAATATTCTATTTGAACACCTTAATGCTATGAGAAAAGTTAATGTTGGTGAAGTTTTATATACTTCAGATATTATATGTAGAGCATATGAGTATTTTGCTATGCGACGAAGTTTATATGATTGTTTGATGGTATTGATGGTCATACTTGTGACATATGTTTTAGAGATATTTCTACTGATGAAAAAGAACTTCTGGATAATATACATGATCTTGAAAGGTCAGTTAATAAATCTACATTAGTGGCTATAGTTTACATATCTGGCTATGTGCAAAAAAGCGAAATAAAAATTTATGATTATTCTACCAATTATTATTATAAATATGGAAGTTATCTGTATAGCCTAAACAGAGGCGGACTTGAAATTCCTTCTGATACTCTTGTCTAATGGTCAATATTTTGTTTTTTTTTTTCAAGGTGCTACTGACCCTTTATGCAGAACATTTTGTGTTACTCAGTTTCAGTTCATTGCTGCTAAATATAAATTTAAAATCACAAAAAAACAATGCAGAGTATATTCTAATATTCTGCTAAAGAATTACTCTCTAATTACCACTCCCAAAATACTAAAGCTATCATAATTTATGTGAAAATTAGTTTTGTAATTTATTATGCTATTTACTTGTTATGTTTTTTATTTTCTCATTAGCCTATATGTCTCTCAATATGTTTGGATTTGTAATTATCTACATGTCTACATCATTGAAAAAGTAGGTTTTTACATTTTTGTTTTTGTTTTTTTGTTTAACTACTTATCCTAATTGGTCACTTTTTTTCAGGATTCTCCTCATGGGTTCAAGCTCATTACGCATAATATGTGTTCAATTACCCATAATACGTTAGTCATTGTAAGTAATAAATTAGGAAATAATTATTTGTGAAATATTGTAGTCATTAATGACTTCAACCTGGCTGATAATTAAAATTGCTCGACTAATAAGATTCCTTATTAAAATTGCTCTCTTTCTCTCTCTCTCTGTCTCTCTTTCTCTCTCTCTCTCTCTCTCTCTCTCTCTCTCTCTCTCTCTGTCTTTCCCTCTCTGTCTCTGTCTCTCTCTATATTTATATATTTATATTTATATATATTTGTATTTATGTTTTTTTTTTTAGAAAATGTTTGAAGAAAGTTAGAAGATACTCAAAACCTTGGTATTATGCAAGCCGAAGCGATTTCCTTAATTCAATCGACAAAAAACGGCGTGTAAATCGCGAAAGAAAAAATAATATTTTTAATATTCATTTTGGATGTATTGATTACTAGCATTTATTTTTAAATAAATTCATTTTGCAACACGTTTTTTAATTTTATAAAATTTCGTTATAATAGTTTAAGGTAAATCCCACATAGGTTATAGGTGGAAAATATCACATGTAAAAGATCTAAAGTGCTACACATTTTGAATACCAAATGGGATAAAGTAGCAAATACCAGATTAAGTTAAGCCTCTCTGAACGCTTCGATGATTAATTTTAAATTACTATTTAAGTAATTTTTAAATTAAAAGAACTTTAAAAATTATCATAGAAGCATTCAGACTTTTATTTGTCTAGTATTGACTACTTTTATACCATTTGGATTAAAATATATGTGGCATTTAAGATCTATAACATGTAGTATTTTCCACCTATATCCCATGTAGGATTTACCACATAAAACCCATGTGGGATTTACCATATGAAACCCACATGGGACAAAATAATAATCCCCATATGGGTTACATGTGGTAAAAACCCACGCGTATCCCATATGGGATTTACCATATGGAATTCATGTGGGATTTACCATATGAAACCCACATGGGACAAAATAATAATCCCCACATGGGTTACATATGGAAAAAATCCACGCGTATCCCATGTGCGCTTTTTCACTGGGTAAGTAGAAATGGTTCAATAAGGAATAATAATACATTCTTGCGAAACAAACTTTTTTTTTTCGTTTTTTTCGAACGTTCATTTACGTTCTATGAACGTTCTTGAACGTTTTGTGTTAGCTGGGTGGTTACTTCTGAAGGATCGATGTCGGCAAGAGTATGATGCTGCAATATTTCTTGTTTAATAAAAAGATTAAGAAGGCAATGATACTCGCTGATTACACTTATTGGATTTAATGCTCATGACATTTACTTTGCTCAGTATGTCGCAAACAAAGAGAAGCGCGTGCTTTATGCCAATACTGTTCATTACCTGTAAGCTTTGACCGGCACCATAAAATATATCCACTGAAGCTTGGGATTGAAAATACAACTGAAGAGCATCCCATAGTTCAAATATTCTCTCGATACCCTCTTCTTGGGACAGCTAACGTGTTTCACGTTATGAAACTTTGTATTGCTGGACTTGAACTACATTTTGTATCAACTGGAACTCTTGTTTTTATCAAATGTGGAACTTGTGTTTTCTTTTGCTTCTGCGTGAAAAATAAAACAAAAATTCTTTACAAAAAACTCAACGAAACAAAAATTTACAAAATTTACAAAAAATTACAAAATTAACAAAAAATTCTTTACAAAAACTGGCTGACAACTGCTAGCAGCATTTGCGCAGAGTGCAAATGAATGGCAAACACAGATGCGATGACATGTCTATTCAACAGTTTCTTAACAGCAGTAAACAAGCCAAAACCCATCCCATCCTTAACCTCAATAAGGTCTAATAATGAACCAAATACTTTTCTTGCTTTTGTGTCACAGAATTGCACAACGACTATCAACATCTGATTCGTTGAGACGTCAGTACTCTCATCAACGTTTATAGAGAATTTTTAATTTCTGCAAACGTTTACAACTTCAATTCGATCAAAATGAGCAATACCAAATTGCATAACAAAAGCGGCCTTAATGCGCTTCAATGTAGTTTCTTTAGCAATTGCGTTATCTGGGAACATCTGTTTACAGCATCAAATCAAATGGTCGGCTTGTAAAAACTTTGTATTCTGTTCTACCATAAAAGCCGTCAATAAGATCTTTGCAACTTTTTCTGGAAGGCCGGATTTGTTTAGTTTAGTGAAAAACATGTCGATGTTTAAAATTTTTGCTTCTTTGAATTCAAAATTTTTCAAATGCTTCTGTGTGGCTTTAAATGCCAATAAATAAGTTTTTTTGCATTAGTTAATGCCCAGGAATAGGCGGTACAAATTGTAGTATAGCGGTTACCAGAGTCCGGTATTATCCAAGCGTTTAGTTCACTGTCTGTTAGCTATTCTTCACAGAACGCCTGTTGGTGCCAGGTTTTTGATTTTTTACGCCGCGGGGTGCTTGGTGCTGTGCCAGTAGTTTTTCCGATGTCGTCGTCGCTCACATTTTACTTATACTAAATAACTTATCAAAATTTAATAAAAATATTTTTAGTATGAAAAAAATCGAAAATAAAAATTTATTTAACAATATATTTAGGTAATTTTAGATTTCAAACCAAACATTAACAAATCGAATAAAAACCAAACAACAAGTAAAACCAAAAAAACAAAATCGAATTATAACTAATAAATTGTTTAGCAATTACAGTTTTATGAAGTTCAAAATTCGAATTTTTGAATTAAAATTTGAATATCAAACTTCAAATATAACTGTTGATAAAAGATGATTGGGCAAACCGACAATCAAATAAAAATCCTAATTTTATCAACAAAAACCCTCAAAAGTATACCTAGATTTAGCAATAATTTGCACCAAAAAACAACAACATAGAAACCTAGACAGGAGTAAAAAAACCAAGATCTATTGAAAAAAACCGAGATGTGGTAACACTGTATAGAATGAGTCCTAAAAATAATTCAATAAATGTGACCAAAAAGAAGTTATTTCGGATTAAAGTTTAAAAATGCGAAGTTGAGAAATATTAAAAGAATAAACACTAATTTAAACAATTACTATAAAATCTAAAAGTTAAAAATAACAAAACCACAATAGTTTTAAATTTGGCTTGATAAGAAAGACGATTTCTTCTTGATGTATTTTTTCCATTGGTAAAAATTAGGGACCATCCTGGTTGTTAAGGCCGTTGCTAAGAAACTAGAAAAATAATGCAAGTTAGACTAATTTAGATGTCTAAATTTTATCATTTTTTCCAAATCAGCTATGTCAAATTGACACTTTAGGTTGAAGGTAACTAGCAATGTAAACTAAAGCTATAGATTTGTTCATATTTAGAAAGTGTTGATATTGAAAAAATTAAAAACTTCCAAACGCATAGTTCCAAAACGGATTTTGTCGTTTAATAGATATTGAAAGATTAAAACTGTATTTAAATGTAAAAGTGTCGCAAGAATCTTTTTTTTAAGTAATAAAGCTTCTTATTTTGCACTGCCGTTGTCGATCAGTAAGTTCGCTTAATACGCAGAAATTGAATTTGTCAATGTTTAAGAAGAAGCATTTTTATCTTAACTTGTGTATTGGAAATACCGGAAGCTAACAATTGTTTCTAGTTCGTTTATAAAGTGCTCTCAAGCAACAAAATGTTTCAAAGTACGAATCTTGTTTGAAGAATACAATTTATCATCAATATTTTAAATTTTCATAAAAAATAAACTTCGCTTGTAGATCGAAATCCCCCCCCTCCCCAAAAAAAAATCTGTCACGAGGGTCCCCAAATTCATAAAAAAGAAAAAAAAAGGGGTGGGGTAGCTTGGCCATGGTTTTGCAGATAGTATTAGGCTAGATTTCAAGCAAAAACAAAAAAAAGAGGATGGAGAAGCGGGTTTTTCCTTAACATAAACATTTAGTTTTTTTTTAGTCTAAAAGCTAATGTTTAGAACGACTATGTATATTTATATGTATATTATGATACTGTATATTTTAAATGAAATGGCTTATTGCATGTTTTTTGAAACTAAATTTTTGGTTCATCGCAATGCAAAAATGAGTTATTCGTTTTCTAATATAAAAACTGCACAGTAAAAAAAATGGTCATATGTGGTGTAATTTGCTACCTTAGTTGTATAATTTTCTGCCTTAAAATGTAGGATTTGTATTATATTGTAAAGGTTATTTTTACCTCTTTTTTTTAAAGTTTAATATCTTTTAAGGTAAAAAATAGTTTAGACAATCAGATCATGCGTGTGCTGATATCATCCAGCATATTGCAAAAAAAACCCATAAAAATCTTGTATACATTACATAAAACGAAGTATTTTATGAAGGTGAGAAAAAATTGGCTCAGTCAATCTGCTTGCAAGAACATTCCAAAGACAATATTGTTTTAATATTCCTTTTACAAGTGCTTCACATAGTCTTGGTTTTCACAATATTTTTTATTTATGTATATGTCTCTCTTATTTGTATTCGTGCTTTTAACACGCTTGGTAAAAAGGCAGACTTGGCTAGCTGTTAATAGGCTTACGGAATACGCCTAATTCCGTGTAATTCAACTATTACTAAATTATAATTTTTTTCGTAAAAATAATTGCTTACCTTATAATTAGACATCAAAGATAATATCTTATTGGAAAATAAAAAAAGTGGCAATAATAAAATACTGTTGATTTCATCTTCTGAGGTTGAGCAGACGAAAAATGTGGCATACTCTTTTGCTCATAGCATGGATTCTAATGCCATCATTGCTGCTATTTAGTTGTTCATCGCGTTGGTGTAACAAGGTCATAACTGACATTTTTTCCAAAATGATTATGACTTTATTGGACTATTTGTATCATGACAAACAAAATAAACTAAAATTTACTGCTATCTAGCGTAAAATAAGCAAACTACCAATGTACCAAAGCTCTATCTTCAGGTTTAGTTGACTAATATTTAGTTTGACAAGGTTACAACTAACAGGTTCGGGTAAAACCTAACGGCAGACTATTTCAAATTTTTTTTAGTTAAATATATTATGGTAGAGAACTTCATGCTCATCAAAAATCATATAAAAACGCTCGGTCTCAATATCAACGTATAGTGTTGGTATTGATGTAAAAAAAAATATATTGCAAAAGCGCTAATATTCGCTATTTTTTATAAATCTTTTATCTTTAACCAGGGGTGGGCTGGAGCCAGCTCGGTCCGGTTCGCCCGAGCCGGTTGTAAAAATTTTTGAAACTCGGCGAGCCGCTTGTTAAATTAACCCTAAAACCAAAAACAAGCCATTTTAATAGTATGTTTATGCAAAATAGCATAATTGCTATTAGCAGTTCAGAAGCTGAGAGAGGTTTTAGCCTTATGAATTTAATTGCATCAAAATTAAGAACAAGCCTTATTGTGGAACATATATCCAATCTAACGACAATAAATTTATTGGGGAAACCAATAGCAAATTTCGATGCTATTCCTTTTTTTTACATCTTGGATGAACCAGAATCACAGGTTAGCAACTGAAACAAGGGTAAGAAGAGGGCACAATAATGATGTTTCTGCAAATGAACAAGGCATATGGACTCTACATTAATCAATTAATTAATTGGGCATATACATAGCGTAGTATGTTAAGTTTGAAATTTATCAGTTTTATTGTGCAATAAATATTTTGTTTAGTTATTTTGTGCAATAAATGTTTTATTTTGTTATATATATTTTATACTGTACAAAAATTAATGAAGACAATGTACGCATTTATCATTTTTTTCTTGAAATAATAGCGAGCCGGTTGTTCAAAATTTGGCAGCCCATCCCTGTCCTTAACTGTTAGTTAATGTAAGGATGTTTAACTGTGTCTAACCCCAACGGTCAGTTATGTATGTTTATTACCCATCGCTTGTCTCTAACGGTCAGTTAAAAAATTTATAATTTTGAATATAGTTAATGAACATAACTTGATGAACATGATGTAGTAAATTAAAGTTATATTCATCAAGTTATATACATTAGTAGTATTAAATAAATTGAACAATTTGTAATAAAATGTTTATTAGCAATGTTAAAAAGCAGGCTGTATTATAAATAAAAAAGTTTTTTAAAATGATTTAAAAAGACTTTTAAAAGTACTGTAAATTAAGAAAATAATGTTGGAAATGAAAAATTTTTTATGAAAGAAAGCAAAGTGTGATTAACAGCATATAATACAACAATCAAAAAACAATACATTATGGACTGAATCAATGGTGGAGCATTATGGTGGAGCATTATGGACTGAATCAATGGTGGACAATACTTTTAAGTATTTTTCTAGTGCCTTTTGCAAAATATTGGATGTTGTGGCAGAGAAAAAGCGACATTAGCAACTTAGTTTCTTGGTCTGACTGCTACGTCCTTCAAAATCGAAACAGTATAATATCAAATAGTAGGTTACACTTTTAAAGGAAGATTCCTAGCATTAACTTAAACATTACAAAATACTTACTTCCTAATCATTTACGTGTCTCAAAAGTGGATTATGCGCATGATTAAATGGAAAAACTCACTTGGATAGCTGATTTTTATAGACCACTTGGATTGATAAGGCCCATCAAACATGTTAACGGAAAAAGTCCTTATCATTATTAATGCGTTATTTAAAAAAATCCACAAGGTTTTAAGGACTATTGTTTAACAAAAAAGCAAAGTATAAGTTCCTTTTTTTAACATTGCTGTGCTAAAACTATATATGATTGAAATGAACCTATGACTTGTGCTAATGTCAAGTTTAATAGCCCATCAACTTCTAGAGTTTTGATTGTTAACCTAAAGGTTTAAACTTAAACAATTTATGGCTGTATTTTCTTTTGTGCTTCTCCAGGACCGATATTACATTTTTTTTTTTTAAATCCATTTATTTAATCATAAAATATGCAAGTTTACAATAATATTTTATAATCTCACATAAGTAAGGTTAGGTGTCACTCATATAGTTAAAAACTAAAAAAATAAATAAATGAATACAAAAAAAGATAAAAAAAAAACTATAAAAATAAAACATTTTTTGTAAAAATAAAACAAAGAATTTAAAATAAATAAAGAGGAAAAAAAATAAATAAATAAAACGAAAAAAGAAAGAAAGGAAAAAAAGCACTGATAAATAAAGATAATATTATTAATTGCAATAATAATATAATCAAAATAATAATAATAATAATGTGATTAAAAAAAGCATCACATATAATAACTATATCATGATAACTTTACTAAAAACTATAACTAATGATAAAAACAATGGTAAAAATAATTATAGTAATGATTATAACTATGACAGAAATTATTAAAACAAACATAACAATTGCAAAAATTAGGACAATAACCATAACATGATAAATAATATTTATAAGATTTATAAAACAAAGGTAAGTTAATGATAATAGTAATATTAGTAGAGTTAAAAAAGACAGTATAAAACAAAAGTAATAATAGTTTTATAAACTATTACAGTAATATAAAAAAAGCAATAGTAATAAAAGATAAAATTAATATTCATTAAATATATACTCAAATATAAATTTCTTAATTTGGTTTCGATTGAGACGTAAAATGTTGGTAAATAAAAGAGTATTTAGTTAAAATCTTTTTTTTTTAAAAAAACTTAAAATTTCCGTTGGTATGGTAAGTGATTTATTTAATTATTTTTTTCTTATATTGTGCAGTAGATCAACACTTTTCATATCATCAAAAAAATATTAGTGCTTTACAAATTTGGGTATGGTTGGGTTTTGGCTATTTGTAGTAAATCTTTTTTTACTGCAGTATGGAATAGGCGTAAGTCGCAGGGTAAAGCATAAGTGGCGATGACGTTTGTCTGACGGGATAAACTAGTTATAAGTGCTGATCCTCATCGAAACGCCAGTAATAATAGACGCGACTCTGAGGAGATGTTTATTACTTAATCACTACACAAATTATGTTTACACATTGGCATTAATATTTTTTTTCCATTCTGAGGCCTTTCATTGTTGTATGCATACTTTTTATTTTTTAATGTATTTTTTGTTTTATTTATTTTTGGTTTGGTGATATATTTTTTGTTTATCTTAGTTCATATTAGTATTTATATAAAAATTTATTTTTTATAATTATTGCTAGAACTGTTTAGGTGCATTGTCTGCCTTATTTTAAATATTCCTCTATTAATCTTTATTTTTGTCTTGACAACTGTCAAAATATGCTTTGTTTGAAAAATAATTCTCCTTTATTCTAATGTACTTCATTTCTTCCCTCAGGCGTTCCCTGCTCGTGTGTGACCATTCGGCGAATTTTATATATGTCAGAATTATATATATGACAAAGTTTATAAATAATATTAGTAGAGTTAAAAAAGACAGTATAAAACAAAAGTAATAATAGTTTTATAAACTATTACAGTAATATAAAAAAAGCAATAGTAATAAAAGATAAAATTAATATTCATTAAATATATACTCAAATATAAATTTCTTAATTTGGTTTTGATTGAGACGTAAAATGTTGGTAATAAAAGAGTATTTAGTTAAAATCTTTTTTTTTTATAAATGGTATTATTTGGCTCCAGTGAGAAATACATTAACGTTTTATAGAGAGCTTGCCATATTTGATAGTGTTGAAAAATGAAGTGTGCAAGTTAAAATTTTCAGTATTTCGAGTGTTATATTTGTTTTAATAAAAATTTAATAAAAAAATTTTGAACGAATTTGGTAGTTTATTTTAAAGAAAATCAGACACAACGAGACAATTATAAAGCTTTACAAGATCTAGAAATTTTAGAATTTTTAATTCAGAAAACGTATTTTCGATATTAGATCGTAAAGGAGAAAATGTCATAACTCTTAAGGAAGTGCGTTGTAAACTGTTTAAACGATTTAGTAGAAAACTACCTTTTTGACCCCAAACAGTGCAACAATAACTTAGATGTGAGGAGAACAGGGAATAGTAAATTGATGTTAGAACATGTTGGGAACATAGTGTCGTTTTAATTACAGCATACTATTGGCACTTGAGAGTTTTTTATTTGATTGAATTAGTTGATAGTACCATGAATTATTTTATATATTTAGATAGGAAAAGTCTTTTACCATTAATTTTAATTTTCACATTATTACTATCAATCTTTTTTTTTTGAGGGTAAAAAATAATAAATTCATTTTTATTGATATTTAGGAAAAGACGGCTACTATTTAATCAATGTACGAGTGATTTATTTATGCATAGAAAATTAGTGTCGAAGATTAGTACGATTGTTAATATAGGATGAAAACCAATCATTAGCCATACCCCGTATACCATAGTGCTACAATTAAAATCTAATGATCAACTGTATCAAATGCTTTTTGGAGATCAATAAAGACGCCACAAGCAAAAAAACCACTATCAATTCCACCATGAATCATGCTAATAAGTGCATGGGAAGTAGAGTGTTTTAAACGAAATCGAAACTGACAGCCGTAGAGACACTTATCAAGAATTATCAACAAAGTAATAGATACAAGAATATATTATTTTTTCAAGAATTTTGCTGATATTGGATAATAATGATATTGGTCTATAGTTATTGCAGTCAGGTTTTGAGTCCTTTTTTACGGATTGGTTTAACAGATGCAGTTTTTAAAATATTAGGAAATATATCAGTAGCGAATAAGAGATTAAATAGTTTAGAAAGTACTGAAGAAATATCATTAGCACGAAGTTTCAGAACAAAGGTTGGAACGCTGTTTGGACCAGAAGCCTTGCCATCATTTAGAGAAAGAATAACTGATACTACTTCTTTTTTTCAGTAGGTTTAATAAAAAGAGAGTCAGGGTTTGATGTTTTTAAACACTTATGGAAGTCAGTATAAGATGAATGAATATTTTTTTGCAGTTCTTCAGGGATTGAAATAAAAAAGAAGTTGAAAATTTCAGAGATTTTAACTGGATCATTTACAATGGTGTTGTTTGAAGATATACAAGATGGATATGAGATATCATTAGAAAGTATATTCAAGAGAGTTCTAATACCCTTCCACGTAGCTCTCAAACTATTGCTATTGGTAGTAAAGTAGTTAGAAAAGCGGTTTTTCTTGCTTCTTCGATTAAGTGTTACAAGTAAATTTTTATAGGTTATGTAAGTTTTTTCAAGAATTAGTTTACCATGAAGATTTTTTGTTTTAAGGAATTTCTTAAATATATTATTTCGTTTTTTTTATCGAGGTTAAAATTGCTGAAGTATAGCTCCGAGTTGAGCCACGATTACTTAGTTTTTTTTTAGTGGCGCGTGTTTGTCTAGAACAGAGCTAAAGGCAGTGAAGAAATCTTCAAATGATTTATTTGTATTACTATTGGAAACTTTGATTACTTTATCCCGATTGATTTCCAAGTAACTTTTCTGGAGTTTTTCACTATTTAATTTTTTGAAGTTTCGAAGAATAATATTGCTTTTTCTAGAGTTAATAATTCTTTTTTTAAAAGATGAATAAATTAGAAACTGTGGCAAATGATTCGATATTCTAATAGTTAGATTGCCTGAAAAAATATCTTTAGAAATTAAATTATCAACTAAAGTGCTTGAGTGATTGGTAATTCTTGTCGGTAAAGATATAAAAGGAAGGAAGTTGTTTGTAACAATGGTGTTCAAATACTCCGAGATTGAATTATCTGAGTTTGCTTTTATAAGATCTATATGAAAATAACCCATTATAAAGATAGTTTTATTTTTTTCAACAGCAAGTTTTTCAAATAGAATAGCTAGATATGAAACAATAAATTCATTAATATCCATGTTAGGATGGCGATAAACACAGCCTACAATGATATTAGACTTTTTAGGGAAAATCTTTTCAACAAATTCAGACTCTATGAATTGGGGTTTATACATAAGTAAATCATTTCTAGATTTATAAACTAGTTTATAAGAATTATAAAGTAGAGCACCTCCAAATGAAGTTTTTGTTAGAGTATGTTCATAAACATATCCACTAAGATTAATTGGAGTTGTTGGAAGTAAATCAGATTTCAGCTTAGTTTCTGTAATTCCGATTAAACTAAATTCTTAATTTATTAAAGATAAAAGTAAGGTTAATTTGTCAAAATGTTTAACTAATGAAACGATATTTAATAAAATAGAGAAAAAAAAAAAATATTGATGTTTGAAGAGTTAAGTTATTCAATATCAATGTATTTACAATTGATTGGATTCTCAACTATATCGTATCATCATCGTTGTTGTTATTTAGCTGATAAGTAAAGTAATTATTAAGTTGATTAAAAGTATCAGATTCTTGGGAGCAGAGAAAGAGGAAAAGGTCACTAACAAGTGGTTCTTCACCTATAAAATGACAGGATGCGATGAAAAGCTTTTTAGCATTTAAGCCACAATTTAATGGTTACTTAATATAATATAACGTTACAATCTTGTTTGATAATAAGGTAATTACTGTCTATTATACAATTGTTTCAGTTACAAAATTCAAAAGTAGTTAACTACTTTAATCACAAAATTTTAAGCTAAAATGTATTATTAATTAATTAAAACTACCGTTATAAGAGCAGTTAGAACCTTGTTATATTGAAGATATGACTATTTCACTATGACAAGGTTCTTACTGCATTTTGGGGATATTTATTTTTCAGTGAAGAGTGAAATATTTTTTAATTAATTATTTTTTAAATAATGATACTAAAGGCATGGGTAAAAAATATTATCAATTGATACTATTAAATTTTTATGGTAGAAACATAACAATTTTTGACATCGATTTACTCAAAACTACTCATGAATCAGTTAGAGTCTTGTCAAACCAACGCGACGCGGTTGAGCAGACAAAAAATAAGGCATATTTTTTTGCTCATAACAGGGACTCTAATGCCATCATTGTTGTTATTTAGTTGTTATCATCTAGTTGTTATTTAGTGGTATTTTTACAATTCGTGCATTTTTATTCCGAATAGGGGAGACCGGGGCTAGTTGGCCACAGGGGTAAGTTGACGAACTGCGTTTATCTTTAGAGCCTTTCATCAGAAAGTGACAAAAATTACTCAGAAACTTCCTCATTGACCATTTCATCATTCACTGTAGTATTGTCAGGATTCGCGCATGCACATGGGAGATATTGAGATTTATGCGTTATTTGGACAAAAACGTAACTTTTAGAACATCGCTTCCTTTTTTCTTTACAAAGAAAATATTTAGTCGTATGAAAAAAAAATTATTGTAAAAGTTCCAGTCACAATTGGTTTACTATATCCAGTCAGACTTTTTTTTCAAAGCTGCCGTTTTTCAGGATCTATAGACTGTTTATTAAAAAAAAAGCTTTCGGGGTAAGTTGACGTATTTTTCACGGGGTAAGTTGGCTCATAGCATTTACTATGGAAAAAAATATTTATTTTTATAAATTTATTATTATTTTTTTTAATTTTTAACAATATTGAAAATATTTATTCTTACAAAAAAATAAAAAAATAAATTTTTTTTAGTTTTTTTTCCCGCAGATAAAAGGTGGGCTACTGTTTGGCTTTTATACGGACTAATATTTGGTACCAGCTAAAAGTAATCTTAAATTTTGGGATAAAATTGTTGCAAAAATAATTTTAAAAAAATTTCTAATAATTTTGCACTTAATAGTGCATTAATAATCATTTTTATAGTTTTCGCCAACTTACCCCGTGGTGGGGTAAATTGGCGCAAATTTTTTTTTTTTTTTTGAGGGCCCGGAAAAGCCCCAAGAATTTTTTTTTGTAAATGAATGCAAATTTTATAAGATACCCTAATCCATACTCTTTAAGACTACACTTTAATATTTTTAAAAAAATGTACTGTTAGGGCTACAGAGCTCATAGAGTAAAAACAGAGCCAACTAGCCCCGGTCTCCCCTACTAAAGTTTAAAACTCAAATACAAAAAAATTAGAAGATTTCTTTTAGTCATTAAAATATTTTTTATTACGATAAATTCTTATTAAAAAAAAAAATACTAAATGTTGTCCGGCGCCCCTTCAAACTTGGCGTCCAGGTTAATTTACCGTGGCTCTAAGCTTAAAGGGGCATTGGACAATAGGGTGTGTCAATTTTTATGGTAAAATGCACTTTTTTAAATCTAGAATAAAGAGTAGTGAAAAAATATAATTTTTTAAAATATTTTTAAAAATTAAATTATTTCAGTGCAAGTGCTAGCTTGGTAATTTTTCACTTTATTATTACTTATTTTGGTTACTACCAAAATAAGTTCTAAAAATGCGTAACTATATATTTCTTTTCATTTATACTTCATATTCGGACGATAAGGAAAGCTTCGGTAAACTTATTTAGGTTATTAAAGATGTCAAATGGAATAAGGAATGCATTATTTATTAAAATGAGCAAACTTGTAGGCAAAGGAAAAGAACTTTATGTATCTGAGCTTCCAACTGTTAGATATATCTTACGATATGGTATACTGTTAAGAGAAATTAGTGAAAAAAAGACGAGGAACTATACTGTAGATCAGCTAATAACTGATATGGTACCAGCTGTACTTGGTCAATGGTTAAAGGCAAATGCACTTTTTGTATATCCAGTTGTAATCTATGAAAAAACAATTTTTAAAAAAACTCAGATATTTATGGAAATCGGCTGTTGATTTTAGTAATGGATGTGGAAAAAAGCTGAAAAAGCAAAAAAAATTTTTAAGTTGGACAAACTTGTGGACATTTTACTATGTAAATGTAAATTTATTCTTTGTTCAGAGTACAAATATGCTTCAGAATGTATGGAAAAAATTAATATAAAATGCAAATGTAAGAGAGAAGAGAAAATAACAATTGTATAGCTTCAATTCATTTATTCTCACAGAACGAAAATAGAAAGCTTTGGAACTTTTCATATTGGTGGTGCAGATGGGAAAGAATCTAAAAAAATTGAAAAAAAAACAACAACAACAAAAAGTACCAATAATAAAGAAAAAAACGGTAGCTGGTTAATTAGAAGGCTTTATAAATTATTTTGTTTATACTACAATATAATATATACAAACATTTATTATAATATATATACATATATATATATATATATATATATATATATATATATATATATATATATATATATATATATATATATATATATATATATATATATATACATATATATATATATATATATACTAATTTAAAACATCAGATAATACGAATTCTCTCAATACTAAATAATTTAATTTATTTGAAATTTTCGCCGGATTATAGGCACCGGCCTATAATATAATACAATTACAAAAAATTGTACATAAGTTAATTCCGAAATCTTTACGAACCAATTGTCCTTGAAAATAAAATTAAAGACAAAGACTATAATCAAGTGATATTTATCACTGAAAAAGCTCGTGAAAATATGTTTATAAAATCTGAAGATCGGCTAATTAAAAAGTTTAAAATACTTCAAAGTAAATTCAGTTACAACAATAATAAATCAACAAAATACACTAAAAACGTGATTTTAATCATCAAAATCAAATCGATCTTCTGAATCTTGGTCCACACTTTGTACCTTCCTTGAGATCTATACCTTACATGGACATTATTACAACAACTGAATCGTCTGCCTTAAAACTCGAATATAATAAAGAAGTTGAAAAAGCGCAAGCCTTAAGGAAAAATGTAATGAGAGAACTTAAAATGGGCAAAAAAATAAATCATAATCTAACAAGAGATCAAAGAAAAACTTTTAAAGAAATTAATCAAGACATGAAAATTGATATTTATCCATTTGATAAAGGAATAGGAGTTGTGAGAATAGGACATGATAAAGCAATTGAAAAAATTAGAGAACAGATTGGCCCAACAAAAATTATTAGTATTGATCCCACTAAGCAATTAAAATAAAGTCTTTCCTTTCGAAGCTAAACAACAAAAAGAAACGTTTTTCTAAAGATGAATATGAAAGCATATATCCAAGCGATCCTGTTCCACCACGTTTGTATGAGTTAATTAAAGCTCATAAACAAGATAAATTTTATCCGATGAGAGTCGTTGTATCAACTATTGGCACACCTTGTTATGGAATTTCGAATTACTTGGTTAGAAAAATACAACTGGTCTTAAATGAAAATCCTATTAGGTTAAAAATTTTTATTAACAAAACTAAGTCGTGGTTAATTGACAAACATGAAATACAGGTATCCTTTGATATTGCGAATTTATACCCATCAATACCATTAAAAGAAGCAACTTTAGTACTTTTGAATCAATTAAATAAAAGCGTTTCTTTCAAAAACTCAACTAAGCTTACTTTAAATGAAACAAAACAACTAATTGAACCTTGTTTGTTTCGTTGTTATTTCTTGTGGAACGGTGAGATTCATGAGTTGGAGAATTCAGGCCCAATTGGATTGTCTTTTATGGTTGTTTTGGCTGAATCTTTTTTACAAAACCATGAGGAAAAGGCAGTAAAAATGGCAATGACAATGATTCCTTCAATTGATATTAAATCCTTTCATAGATATGTAGATGATAGCCACGCTAGGTTTTCTAACTTAAAGCAAGCGGAACTGTTCCAAACAATCTTTAACAGACAACATCCTTCTTTAAAATATACTATTGAAGTTAAAAACAAAAATAAGATACTTAACTTTTTGGATATAACTGTTATTAATAATACTCAAGGAAAATATGAGTTCAAAGTTTACAGGAAAGATGCTATAACCAATATCCAAATCAAACCTCATTCTAATCACGATCCCAAAATTTTAAAAGCAATATTCAACGGATATATATACAGAGCATACTCAATATGCAGCAAAAACCATTTAGAAGATGAGATAAATTTTTTAATTCAAGTGTTTACTGAAAATGGGCACGATGAAAAAATGCTTAAAGATATTTCGTATCACATTCGAAAAAAACGTTTAGCAAATAAAAATGAAATTCTATCAAACTCTAATAACCTTCCTACAATTTCTTTACCATGGATACCAATAATATCTCCCAGACTTAGAAGAATATTCAGAAAAGCTGGTTATAGAACTGTTTTTAAGTCAAATGCTAACCTAAAAACGCTATTAACGTCTAGAAGTAAATCAAAATCACCACGCAACAGCCAACCTGGAACCTATCTAATTAAGTGCAAATGATCCATGGTGTTTGTTGGTGAATCAAAACTTCAAATAAGAACAAGGGTTCAACAACACCAAAAATTTTTGACTGATGGCAAGTTAAACCAGTCAGCATTAGCTTTGCATAAATTAAATTGCGGTGAGGATATTGAATGGGAAAGGGCAGAAACACTTAAAGTTGAGGATAAAAAATTTGAAAGAAAAGTCCGTGAAGCCTTGAAAATACAAAAACATCAATGTTCTCCAATGTATGGTGGTATGAATTTGGACAATATATTAAAACAAATTTTTGGACTTCATTTTTTTCATACTTATGTAAAAGAAGCCATTATAAAGGTGACGTCAAAATTTAAAAAAACTTTTTTGTTGTTATTTAACGGTCACATAATATATATATATATATATATATATATATATATATATATATATATATATATATATATATATATATATATATATATATATATATATATATATATATATATATTACTTTTATTTTAAGCCAGATGAAACAAATGATAAACTTGAAAAATTAGATTGTCTGAACGGAAATGAATCTGTATTTTTTTTTCAGTCACACATAGGGCAAGTAAATTTAAAACTATTATTCTCTATCAAAATATCTATTTCATTGTAAAAGTTTTGTTTATTTATATTTAAATGGGTTGCAATTATTAGGTCGAGTTAAAAATTTATATTGTATTTTTGTAGAAAAATATGAATTGAGTAGGTAGGGTGTTAAAAAAGTTGTTGAATAATGTTTATAGACACAATAAAATTTGCATATATTTTTGTTTAGATACTGATTAAAAGTTAAAAAGAACTTATTTATATTTTTTAGGATTATGTACGTCACGAAATTGTTGAAACAGTTTACGCAAATAGATCCTCTACAGCATTTCAAGATGATAGTGAGCAGAATATAATCCAAGTAGATAGTCCAACTAACAGTAAATCTTCCCTGAATTAAACATTTTTAATGTATAATACTATTAAAATCAAAAATATTGCTCTGGCTAGCATGAGACATTTAACAAGTTTAAGAAAAGCAGCTGAAATAGCAACAGCTACTTTGATAGATGCAAAACTTATAAGCGAGAGTGATTTCCATCTTAATATAGATCATAACAAAATCAAAAGGGCTCAAGAAAAATTAGCAAATAAATTAGACAATCAGTTTGAGATAAACCTAGAAAAAAACCTAGTTACATGCCTTTTTTTTTTGATAGGAGAGTAGATGCAACAAAAATGTTTGTAGATGTGAATAAAAAAAATTTCCCTAGCTTTATTAAAGAGGAACATTACTCTGTTGTAAAAGACCCTGGGGATGACTATCTTTTTCATTTCCTTCCAGATATGACAGCTGGTAAAAAAAACAAAAACAGAAGTTATTGCAGATCACTTTGTTGACTGGTTAAAAAGTAAGAATCAAATTCAAAATCTTATGGCTATTGGAGGAGATAGCACAATTATAAATACAGGTTGGGCAGGTGGTAGGAAAAAAGTTAAGCAAAAGGTTAGTTTGGATTGTTTGTGATCTACACACTGGTGAGTTAGGGTTAAGGCATTTAATTAAAAATTTAGATTTAGGCGCAACACTTTCTTATAATAAATGGTCTGAACCACTTTGGAAAATGCTTGACACAGAAAAAAACCCAGTTACATGCCTTTTTTGAGATTGAAATCAATTCAAACTTCACAATAATAAATTTAGGTCCTCCTTTAATATATCTTAATCAGGAGATTATTAAGGATTTAAGCACTGCTAAAAGTTATGCCTATCAAATTTGTTAAGCAATAATATAGTTTCCAGGTTAGCAATGCTGGAAATCGGACCAGTCTGTCACAGTAGATGGCTAACAACAGCACTTCTATTTTGTAGAATTTGGGTGTCAAATTATGGGCTTACTGGTGAAAATCTAGAAAACTTACAAATGATTGTAAATTTTATTGTTTGTGCTTACATATCTAACTGGTTTAACATTAAAGTGAAATCAAATTGGATAGCGGGCCTAGACATGTTTTGTGACAACTCGAGCTACTTAGAACACAGAATAAAAATGTTTTAGATATTGTTATGCCAACAATTAGGCAATCAGTGTGGTATGCACATTTGGAAGCCATTTCACAAGCCATCATTTTTAACAAAATACTGAAGAAAGAAAAGATGTTATAACTAAGATTCTTAAGATTCGAGGAGAAGGAGATAATGTAACTCAAGTTGGAGATAGTAGTATCAGAGTAAGAAAAACACAAGAAATAAATCCTAATGCTGATCAGCTAGGAGACCTTATAACATGGGACTTAAATGTAACTGAGCTACCATTTACCTGCACTCTTACATCTGCAACCATCAAAGAGTTTGTAAGCTATCCTATGGAAGTTTCTTCTTGGACTTCTCATACACAATCAGTTGAAAGATGCATCAAAATGGTAACTGAAGCTGCAGGCCATGTTTACACACACGAGCGAAGATAATCTTATATTCGTACTCAGCTTGCAAGTAGACATTTAATGTCAAGAAATAGAAGCAAAAAAGATTTTGGGAAAAGGTATTATTTTAGGGCCTCTTTTCAAATTAAAGGAGTTTTGTAATACCTAATTGTAGAAGGTTTTTTAGAACTTTAAGCGCTTGGTAAATAAAAAAACACCTGTTTTTTTTTATTTTTTGGGAGGAGGGGGGGCTCTAGCCACGACATTGCCTTATAAAAATGACTATTAGGTAACACCAGCGCTTTCTTAATATAATTATGCATTTTTAAATTTCAGTATTATTAAGAACGTTGTACATCATGATAATAGATACAAAAACAATTATCAGTGCAATTTCATTAAAAAAATAATTAAAAAAATAATAAACGTTAAAATGACCAAAAGTGTAAAAATTTATATCAAAATTTACCGAGCTAGCGCTTAATGAAATTTTTAAAATGTTCTTAATCATAAAAATACTTTTTTTCACTACTCTTTTTTGATATTTGAAGAAAAAAAATATCGACACACCCTATTGGACAACCTCTCAAAGGTTGATGTCTAGTATGTCAATAATTGGAGACAAAACAAGTCACTTGATGAAGGTACAGAAAAAAATTGGTTCCTCATAAAACTTTATTTTGAAAGATTGTAATAGAAAGATCACTTTAATGTTGACAAAAAAATCCCTTGCATTTGAAGGTCATAGTGAAATCTTTGAAGATGTAGTTTACAATGACATTTTTTTTGTCTCATAATTATTTGCTATTAAACTAAGACGTTATAATAAACAAGTACTCAACAAGCCCAAAAGCACAATAAAATGTTTTAACTCAGCAATCCAAAATGATTTGATGTTTAAGCTAAAATTTAGAAAACATTTTTATATTAAAAGCAATTGAATCCCTCTCTTTCACACAGCTCAAGACTAAAAAGGACCAACTAAGTTTAATTCTTTGATGCGTTCGCATAATTCATAAACAGGACACTCAACCTTGTCAAATAGAGATTAAAGAAACATTTTTAGGTTTTTATTTGGCAGTAAGTTTAAACAATCAACTATTATTTCATAAAGATATGTTTTATTGAATAGAAATAAAAAGAAAGTATTGTATATTTTATATTTTCTAGTTATGCCTCTGATTTTCCGTAATAAAAACTTTGTTTAAACAACTTTTATTTGCACAAATAACTTCCTTAAAAATAAAATTACTTTTATTTAATGTTTGAAAAAAGTGTTTAGTCAATAAATTTTGTTTGTTTTTAGTCAATAAATTTTGTTTGTTTTTAGTCAATAAATTTTGGTAATAGCAATTTCTTTACTTGTTCGTTTTCGCCTTTTTGTTACCAGTCCTTTTTTGTTCCTCATTTTACTCTTTCTAGATATATTAACGTTCTTCAGTTTGATCGTGAATTTTCAGCATTTTGTGCTCATCTGCAAAATAAATAAAAAATATATGCATAAAAATTTTCACTATTTTGTACTGATCATCATACAAAAATCATTTGTATTGAGATTGTGTAAAAAAAAGTACAAAAACTTTTTATTTTGTATCAATAAACAAAATAAAATTGAAAATATGCTAACTCTCACCCCATTCAAGCAGACACTAAATTCGTAGTTACCCTATGAATTTAGTCAATCAAATACCACTAACTGCATTCACTAACTGTGCGTAATTTAAATAATAGCATGTTTTTAATAATGTGTAAACCGTTTAAAATATACTTCTTTTAACATTTGTTTATAATAGTCAATATAGCTAAATTTTACAGAAACTGATGATGGTGTATAATATTTGATGCACATTTCTCAATTTTGGTCCACACTAATATACATGTACATGAATTATGTTACCGTGGCAACTGTAGTACCATGATAAAAATTAAAGTTTCACGAAAACTTTTTTTATTGAAAACCAAATAAATAGAATAAATTTCAATAAAAATGAAAAAAAAGATATTAATAATAGTATAACATAACTATAATATAATAATAAAAAACTAATAGAAAACGTTTACCCGTTTTTTCCTAAGAAAAATTGAATATTTCTGATTTGGAGATACTGCAGTGGGATTACTTCTTGATAAATATGGATAGGTTTTTTCTAATCCGAATAAATCTCTCCAAGCTGAACGAACCTTGAATACATTTTTAATTTATTAGTATTATTTACTTATATGCAATGCATAATTATGTCTAATGCATATTAATAATGCATATATTACTAAATTTATAAGATTTGATAAAGACACTAATAATAAGGGGTCGTCTATGAATTACGTCACGTTCTAAGGAAGGGAGGAGGGGGTTGTGTTTCGTGGCGACTCATACAAGACTTGTTACTAAAGAGTTACAAAGTTGTGACAAAGGGGTGGGGGTGGAGGGGGTTCAAAACTGTCGAAAATTACGTGACGTAATTTATGGACGACCCTTAAGACATTCATAAGATAAACTATATAAGAAGACTTTATGAATTTTATAAAGTCTTTTTTAGAGAAGACTTTATAAAATTTATAAAGTTGAGCTAATGATATGCTAATTCACCTCCCCAAGGCCCGAGGGGGGCCACTACAGTCGAGGAGGATACTCATTTTTTTTTTTTTTTATTTTTTTTATTTTTTTTATTTTTTTTTTTTTAGTCATTATTCGTGGTGCAACCCTCTCTCAACTCTTTAACTCCGAAACACGAACCTTGCCGAGCAAGGCCGCTGCGCGGAGAAACTAAGTTGAGCGCGGTACTACCAGGGACGTGGTGGGAGTCGAACTCCGAACCTCTCGCTTACAAAGCGAGCGCTCTTACCACTACACCACTACCGCATGTATATACATATATATATATATATATATATAGATATATGTATATATATATATATATATATATATATATATATATATATATATATATATACATATATATATTTATATATATATATATATATATATATATATATATATATATATATATATATATATATATATATATATATATATATATATATATATATATATATATATATATATATATATAGGTATATATATATATACATATATATATATATACATATATATATATATATATATATATATATATATATATATATATATATATATATATATATATATATATATATATATATATGTATAAATTTAAATAAAATATGCTTGCTGAGCATGAAAAAAAGAGCTCTAAACTATGGGAATTGATAGTATACAATTTGAACATTTGTTGACATTTTAAGTACTTGTCCCAATTCATGAACAAGAAAAACAAAAAACAAATTTAGAAATGCTTTTTGAAAATTCTCAATATTTAATTACTAAATCTCGATATTACTAAATGTGTATAACGAATATCTTTTTATTTTTAAAGTTTTTTCTGCAACAGACGCCTAATATTTAAAAATAAAATATTATTTCTGTACTTATATAAAAAGTTGGCAGAACGAAAAAAGATAAATCTAACTTTGTTTTTTTTCTCACTTTTGTGAAACAGTGTATTGAATAAACAAAAAAAAAAGTTTTTGTAGAAAACTTTTTTCACTTTTAGGGACAACTTGTACAACTAGTAGAGCTCTAAACTATGGGAATTGATAGTATACAATTTGAACATTTGTTGACATTTTAAGTACTTGTCCCAATTCATGAACAAGAAAAACAAAAAACAAATTTAGAAATGCTTTTTGAAAATTCTATTAAAGTTTGTTATATTAACAGTTATATTATATATAACAGTTATATATAATATAACTATTATATAAGTATTATATCAAAGTTTATTATATATAACAGGTTATTGTGATTATTTTTATTTTATTAACAGAAATGTAAGATGAGAAAGATTCCAAATTTTTTGTGTGGAAAAAAGTGCGATAAACATTGTTTATACATTATACACTGTAAAATTGTAGTAAACTATTGAATACAAATACACTGACCAGAATCTGACGTAATCAGAATGCTTTGACTGAAACTTATAATTAGCATAGAGTTATAAATATAATTATAGGCACAAATATGTGTGTATAAATACTAAATTTAGTGTGATAAATTTAGTGTGTATACACATATACTTAATAAAGTAAATATAGTAGAATTATTCTAAAAATCTTTGTTTTTTTTAAAAAAATGTTCAAAATTTCTTTTCATTAAGAGATGATAAAATAAAGAGTAAAATAGAGCAAAAAACAAACTTTTAATAATAAATAAAAAAGTTAACTTACTTTAGCATCTACCAAGCAGTGGAAAACAAAAATAGAAAAGCCCTGCAGACTGTTCACAATTGTAAATATATAACCAAAAAAAAGAGTATCTGCATTAATATAGAATACACCAACTATCCAAGTAATTCCAAGAATGCAAAGCACTAAAGATGCACTTTTAATCCAGAACCTATAAAGAATATTTAAAAACCATAATGGTAGTAGTTATAAACTAAAAAGCAAAATCTTTTAAAACCAAAGTCTCCTTTGCTTCTGAATAAAAGTCTACTTTGGTTTATCTCATAAAATTTTCTTAAAATGATTGCAGTACTGTTTAAATAAATCATGGCTTACTGTAACTGCAATTGTTGGGTTTTTGTTTTTGTGGTAAAAAGATAAAAAATAAATTAAGATATAGAGATATTTTTAAGATATATTAAAGAATATTATTATGGGCTTTCCAAAAATACCTGCTAATAATTTTTTACAGATTCATTCCAAATACTGGATTTTATATACATTTTTATAAATGTTCATCTTTTAATAAAATTTTACAAAAAATCAAATATCGGGTTTGATTTTTTGTAAAATTTACTAAAAGAGGAACATTTATAAGAATCAAACTTTAATGCAACAATTTTTCAGGATTTAATAAAGGAAAAAGGAATAATGTGACAATTTTTTCAAAATTAAATTTAGGTATAGAAACATTATAGAATAATGCAACAATATTCTAAAATAAACAAGATTTTTTTTATTTTGAGATGTAAAATAAACTTTTGTAAAAAACTTATAAAAAATAAATATTACACAAACCAAATTAAAGCTGCATTTGAACTACGTTTCTTTGATTTTGATGAAACCACTAGTAGAGTTTTAATGAATATGTAAAAATTGATCTAAATTAAAAATAACTAAATTTAATACATTAAAACTAGTTGCTAAGCAACCAACTAAAGTACCACAGTTTAATAAAGTTTAAATACTGTAAATAGAAAAACGCCTAAAAACTCTAAATATGTTTACTGCCTAGGATATAGAATGCTGGATTTCCTTGACTCAATTCAAGCTTTTTTGCGTGTATCTTTTTGGTTATATCTATTCAACTTTTTGCTTGTACCTATTTGGCTCTATCTACTATTTCCTAATGACATACAGGTATTTTGAGAATAATTTTATAGATTTTACACTTTAAACTCTGTAATTCTTTGGAAAATTCGAAATAGCCCCATGCCTCAGATCTTCTAGTTGTGCTTACATCTTTAAACTTATCCATATTATTTATTTCCCACAACTAAAACTTTTATTAGCTTGTCTTTTATTAGCTATATTAACTCGTTTTTTTTTTTTTAATCTATAAATTTTAACAAACTATTTCACCATGATATTTCCTAAACACTTAAAAGTATATAACTATTAGTATTTCTTAAACAATTAAAAGTATATAACGTACACAACTATTTTAATTTTAAAACATTCTTAATCATTTGTTTACATATTCAATTTTTGACTTTAAAAGTGTTGCTTTTGAAAAAAAGTATTGCACAACAAAAGTTAAGAGTAAAGAAAGCTGTCTAAAAAAGTAACAATTTAAAAAAGATTTTGGTTTAACTGTTAAAATTGATAATAAAAAAACCTAACTTTCATATATATACATGTTTAAACTTTTAGAGAAAAAAAGTTTGAACTTGAACCACTTTAAAATTGGCAAAAGTTTGAATGTTTGAACATGAATAAGTTCGAACTGGAAGCCCTATATATAGCAGATATATATATATATATATATACATATATATATATATATATATATATATATATATATATATATATATATATATATATATATATATATATATATATATATATATATATATATATATAAACACACACTATATGTACTATTAGGTCTTTACATTTTCTCTGCATCTGTACACATAATTTTTTTTATCATGTTGGGTCTGAAATGAAGTGAAATCATATGAAAATTTTAAAAATTATAATTATATTATAAAAAAACTTACTAAAAAATTATTGTCAAAAAAATTGGTAAAAATCCGCTTTTCCTCTTTAAGTTAATAAACTTTATTTTTCATGCTATTAAACCTAACATTTATTTTTATATAATATAGTTATTATTTTTAAAATTTTCATATCATTTTGCTTCACTAGGTACACTTTAAAAAAAATTTTGTTGTTGATAATTTTTGGAACTTGTTATATGTTTAAAGGTCTTGGGGACACCTAAAAATATTTTTTATTCAAAAAATTTTCAAAACCAGTGTTTTTTTTATCATATAGAATACATAAAGGGGGTACCAGCATATATTTTTCAAAACTGTTCTTATTTGGGACTAATATAATACCTAATATACACGATAATATACACTATAATGTAAAAAAAATTTTTTTTCAGAAGTGAGCAAGTTAGAACTTATTTTAACTTAAGTATGAAATTAGGATTTATTTTTTATATTTACTACCACAATTTTATTTTTATAAAACAAAAAGTTTTTTAAATTCAGTAAATACCAAAATAATCAGGGTTACAGGTCCAACAAAACTCCAAGTAAACCCATTTCGTGCTGACAACCAACAACTAAATAAATATACACTAAAATTACATACAAATTTAAAACATGAATAAAGCAAGTTGAACAGATTTTACTAAATATTTTAACTCACTGGTTAAGATTTTTACCATAAGCACGGATATCAATGGCCAAGTTCAATGTTACAATCAAAATAGGCAAAGCTATAAAATATTTATATAAAAGCAAAAAATATATAGAGGATAATATATATATATATATATATATATATATATATATATATATATATATATATATATATATATATATATATATATATATATATATATATATATATATATATATATATATATATATATATATATATATATATATATATATATATATATATATATATAAAATGTAAGCAACATCTTTAATAGTATGTGTAATAATATTATAAGCATTAAAACATCATATATGGTATCATACTATTTATTTCTTTTTTAAGTAATAATTCGGCTCATATATATATATATATATATATATATATATATATATATATATATATATATATATATATATATATATATATATATATATATATATATATATATATATATATATATATATATGTGCACTAATTACTTTTTTAATTAAGTAATGTTTAAAGTGGCACATAAAATTAGTATTGCAAATCCTGCATTTTGAAAATATTTAAAATACTTTGTGCATATTTATATTTATATATATGCACAGTAGTTGACCATCAAATTAGGACCTCTCATTTATTTTACAACTTATTTAAAATAGACAGGTTTAATTCACACCTGATAAGGTAGGTTATTTGTATATGATAGATAAGTTGTCATTTGTACATGATAAAGTATTTTGTTATTTTTTGTTAAATGTCAAATTCATTCTGTTCTCAGTTAAAGGTCTGAAAAATCAGTTGCTTCCCTACATGGTAGATTAAGGAAAAAAATTGGAAACTGTTTATGCAAGATGGTGCAACTTACCACAAAGCAAAAGTGTTGTGGTTTATTTAAAAAAGCATAAAAATTGATGCATTACCATGACCAACCTTATATCTTATCTCAACCTTATTGGAAACATTAATAACAAAAAGCTATGTTTTGACTACCACTAGTCAACTTTAGTAAAATTAAACGTTTAAAATTTGTTTAAATACCTATAAAGATAATTTAAAAAAAAGTACTTAAATGTAATTATCTACAAACTGTTAATATTGCAAATAAAAAATACAACAAAATCTATTAATTTTAATGTACTTTTGTTTCTTCTTCAAATCATCAACTTTTCATATTAATGATATGAATCTTTTTCTATATAAACAGAAGACAAATTTCTATTGCTTTTACTATGGAAGAAGTAACTTCAAAAATATTGTTCTTAGTAGTAAAACTACATAAAATAACTTCTTTATTCAGCACTATCTTGGTTTGTCACTTTTTACAAAAAAAAACTATTATGATCTTAACACTAATTTTTATAGTTTTTCTCCATTTTCTTACACAGATAGTCATCAAATGCTCAATCTATAGAACATTAAAAATCAATAAAACTAAACTTGGGTTTCACTCCAATATAAACAACCTCTTAAAAGTATTTCATAGAAACATGTACCCATTTTAGCTAATTTTAAAAAATATATAACTCTTGTTTAAAACAAAATTAACACCAATACTCCATTGCAACTAAAAAATTTTATTGGAAAAAAATATCTGATTCAACTAAAAAAAAATGAAATCAAGTACTCAAATATATTGCGTTTGATAACTGTAGTGGTTCCAGAAGCAAGAGGTTCCGAGCTCCATCGCCACCATGTCCCTGGTAGTATCGCACTCAACTTGTTTCTCCGCACAACGACCTTGTTCGTCAAGTTTTGTGTTTTGGAGTTATAGAGTTGAGAGAGGATTATAACCACAATTAAGAAACCTCCTTGCCTGTAATGGCCTTCTCAGCCTTGGGAAGGTTAATTAACAAAAAAAAAAAAAAAAAAAAAAAATAAACAAAAAAAAACAACAGTTGAATTAAGTAGTTAAAACAGTTAAAATTTCAAAATTCTTTTCTTTTAAAGATCCCATTGCTCTCGAGTTCAAATCATTTGCGGTCTATAAACTTGTGTGTGCAGGATGTAACTCCTTAAGTTAAACTATTTAAGATGCAGATATCTAAGCAAAGAGAAAAAAGTCTCATATCTATAAACGTCTTCATGCTAATGAAAATTGTTTCATGCAATTAAATGATAAGTGTTTTTCCATTTTAGATAAAAAATTCATAAATTGGTTAAATAAACAAGTTAACAATGTCCGTATGATACTAGATATTTTTTTATTTGTTACTTCCTATTTATTCTTTACTATGTTTTGTTAAACTTTTAATACATTTAATTATAATAATATAATTATATTGTATTTAGTAATTGTAATATTAAAAGTTTGTACTATTACATTTTAATAATTATTACATTTTAATAATTTTAATAATTACATTTTATATTGATTTTTTTAACTACCTTTTATATGTATTTGAATAAATTTTAAACATTTAATTTTAACTAAAGATGACTGAAAAAAAGATGACTAGTGGAAAAACATGTATTGTTAATAAAATAGTTTTAATATTTAAAGAGGTTGTTTTGTATATATATATAAATATATAAATATATATATATATATATATATATATATATATATATATATATATATATATATATATATATAAAAATATATATATATATATATATATATATATATATATATATATATATATATATATATATATATATATGTAAATGTATATATATATAAATATATATATATATATATTTAATTTAACAATTTTAAAATATATTCTACATTTTATTTATGATTTTGTTTTGTCTATATATATATATATATATATATATATATATATATATATATATATATATATATATATATATATATCTCTATATATATTTATATAATATTTATATATATATAAATGAATTTTTTATTTGAAAATGCTAAAAAAAATTATGAATCTTTAAATGAAGGTGTTACCTTAATTTAAAGATTCATAATTTTTTAAAACATAACAATATTACTCACCCCAACACAATGCAATATATTTTAAGCATTTTCTCATTGAATTATTCAATACGCGAAAAACTTTAACAAGCATTAAGTAAAGAACAACTCCTTCAAATCCCATCATAAAAAATGAAACCAAAAAGAAATAATGCAGTGATGCACCAATTACTTGACAAACTATCTGTAAATATATATAAAACAATTTTTTTTTTTTAATTTTTTTTATTCTCAAACTTTTTCTTTAATTAAATATATGTACACATAAAAGAACACATAACGTACACATAAAGAACATATTTTGTTGCAGCTAGTATTAATATAATTTTGACTGTATTTGATTTTATTATTTTATACAACATAATCATAATGTGTTTCATTCTAGACCAGCCTTTGATCTTGACCAGTCATAGGTAAATGTACCTAGTCAAGTATAGGTAAATGAAGCTATTCAAAACCATACAATTTTATGTTGTTTATTAAAAAAAAAATTTAATTTTTTAAAGAATAAAAATTGTGGAATAAACTACTATACCTTATTATTTGCTCAGTGACGGATCCAGGAGGGAAGGGGCAGCGGGGGGGGGGGGGGGAAGGAGTTATGAAGTATGCAACCCCCCAACCAGAATCTAAAAGTCCTAAAAATATCTCAGAAATTGAGGACCTTTTTTTTTAAGGAGACAAAAATAGGGTGCAAATTAAAAAAATATTTCAACATCATCAAACCCCCCTCCCCCTTCCACCAAAAATTCCTGGATCTGTCACTGTATCTGCTTGATCATGATCAAACAAACAATGAAAAAAAAAATACTATACCTTATTATCTGCTCGATCAACAAACAAAAATATGAATTGTGAAATGAACAATGAAGCAACAACATGTTTATGTATAGTAGTTCGAATGGACTGGATAGATCTAAAAAGTAATTTTATGAAACATCTGAAACAACAGAATAGTTAAATTGTTATAAATAAACTGTAAAATAAATACTATAAAAGTAATGAAAAAAATAACTATCAGGCTTATGAAATTACAATTTTTTTTCATAGCTTAGGATGGCTCATAAAAAAATCAAAACTTGATCTTGATACCTGGTACTTAATTATTCAAATAGAAAAAAGTATAAAAAATACAAGTACTACAAACCATTCAACTATTCAAAAATAAAAAAATATTTTAAAAAACTTGAAATTTAAAATTACTGTTGATATTTTTATTTTTGGATAGTTTTAAGAACCAGAAACACTAGCTTTCTATTGGCTCTAGTAAAAAGCTCCACTACTCTTTCTTTTGGCTCTAGTAAAAAGCTCCACTACTCTTTCTCAATAAGCCTAATAACTAATATAAAAAGCTCCACTGCTCTTTATCAATAGATAAAAAACTCTATAGTTCTTTCTCAATAACTATTACAACATTTTTGCTTCTAATATAACTTATAATATAATGTCTTACATAAAATATAATTTAATAGCCATTTATGTAACTTTTATAAATTAAAAGAAACTAATTTAATTTCAGAAAAAAAAAAAAGATTTTATTTTTGATTTATGCTATTTTTAATTAAAATTACCTGACAAATAAGAAAGTTAAAAAAGATAGAAGTAAGAAAAAGAGAGATATTATTATTCCAGACACTGTAATTATGTTCATGATAGCAGCATTTGCTTTCTAAACAAAAAATATATCAATTAATAAATAATATAATAAGTTAAAATTACCCTAATATCTTTATTAAACTTATACTTTGAAAAAAAAAAGAAAATTCCTCCTCCCTCTTTAAATCTCTTCTCCCTCCTTGACAATTGGTGTTGAATTTTTTTTTTGAACTTGGAAGTTCAAAAAAAAATTAAACACCAATTGTCAAAATTTTGTGCTACTTTCAATAAGTATTTACTTATTGTATATGTTTAGTGGAATTTTTTAATTTCACAATTTTTCCCCTTTTTATTTAACATATTTACCTCACCAAAATTGAGGGGACTGCTACAGTAAAGGCAAAACAAATAAATAAATCTACAAAATAAAAAAAACAATATTAAATAAAGATATTATGAAACTTTTTTTCAATTTTTTTTTTGTGAATCTATTTCGTAATTAAATATTGTTAATGTGTTGCAATACCTTAAAAACCAGCAACAATGCTTCATCAAGTTGTTGAATCATTAACTTAAAATCTTAACTGTCTTAATATTATTCAGATAGAAATTTTAAAAAACTCTGTCAATTTATATAAAGCATTTATCAATCCTTATTAACCATAGTATTGGTTTACAGAAAAAAGTTGACAATTTCTCACAGAATGGTTAAAAAATAAATGGTAACATGTAATCCAGTACAACCTGCTTCATGTCCTGCTGCCTTGTAGGATATGCTTTTTTAGGCAAAGGCTAGGAGAAGCCAACTCTGACTTAACACACCCCTTGTTTTAGGTCTCTTGGTTGAGTTAAGGCTAGAGGTGGTGTCTTGATAAAAATACTCATTTTGGGCAAACGTTAAGTGCATCCAGCTACAGTCTTGTAGAAGGTCTCCTAGGCAAAGACTTATGGGGTAAATTTTTATCTGCTACATCCCTTTTTTATCCATTAAGCTGACATAGATGTACTTATAACACATTGTTTCCAGGTTAGATTGTGTCTCTGTTTTTATGACTAGGCAACTCATTCTAAAACTCAGTTTTATGGTTCTGAGGAAGGGTGGTATTCAGGTTTCCTGAACTTTGTGGTAGCTCTCAGAGAGGCTGATTCCATTGACAGCTATAAGTATCAGAGTACTAACAGTGTCATGTTGCACATGGTTGGTGTCCCTGTTCGTATTTTCAGTGTGCATTGTTAAGGCTACATTTGGAGCCCTTTGTTATGACTTAGGGTTTATTAAAAGTAATTGCTTGGACTATTTAATATTACTGTCTGTGCTTTGAGTCAAGTACTGTAACAAATTCAAAAATGAGTAAAGTACCAAAAACTATAAAACACAAAAACCATGTAAATCTATCACTAATATTCATTGTCTTAATTAAAAAAACAATTTTTCTTCTGTTGAGTCTTACCTCCTGCAAAGTTCACCAGACCTATATGCTATTAGTAAAGACTAGTTTTAAATTAGTAGGACTAATTTCCGTTCAGCTGTCTCATCTTGTGATTGTAGTGCTGATAGTTATCTTCCTTTAATTTGTAAAGACTCCAATAGTCACATGCTTGACCTGGGCATTTCATTCATAAAAATTCACCCATTAGTCTGGAAACTAGGTTTAAATCCACAGACTATTTTTTTATGTGCTTTCATTTAGTACCACTTCACTCTATAACCTTTCTTTTTGTTCTATATCGCTCTCATATTATTTCTGATCAAATTGACTAAGGCCTTTCTCATTCTCTTTATCCTTCAACCAACACCGTTGTTGTTAGTGACTTTAATACTCATCACACTGAATGACTTGGCTTTAGTGTCAGTGACTCTCAGGCATTAAGGCCCACAACTTTTGCTTTTCTCAATTTCTAACAAAAATAGTCAACTTTCTAAATGGCTTTCCAGACTATCTGAATCAATTACCTTCTCTACTTGACTAATGTCTTTAATGTCTCTAATGTCTCTAATGACTAATGTCTCTAATGACTAAATGTCTCTAATGACTAATGTCAATTACCTTCTCTACTTGACTAATGTTTCTGATCCTAGTTTATTTGTTGCATCTGGGTTGATTTGAGCCCAAGCTTCTAGGAGATCTTTAGCTTCTAGCAGATCAAGCTTCATGATCTTTAGCTCTTCTTTTCTTTTAGACATTATCTGGAACTTTTTTGATTCCAGGAGGTCCACAGGTGTTCAATTGGATTAAGATCTAGACTTTGAGCTGCCTACTTAAGTAACTCAACCTGCTTCTGGATAAAAAACTTATTAGCTTTATTTGACATATGCTTAGGGTTGTTGTCTAGTTGAAAGATAAAATGTTTTCTAAACCACAATTTTTTAGTTGAAGCCAGAAAATTTTCATTGAGAAGATTAACATAAACCTTAAAGTTTATAATTTGATCAATAAACAACTGCATTTCTTTTCTGTTTTGAGCCATCAATCCCCCCGACCATAATATTGCCTCAATCAAATTTTACTGTTCCTTGAATGCTTCATCTGTTTTTCTCAACACTTTTGAGCTCCATCTGACTTCATAAGATTAAACTTCGACTTGTCAGTCCACAAAACTTTCTTACATAATGATACTGGCATATTTACATACTTTTGAGCAAATACTAGTCTTCGGTCTCTAAGGGTTTTTGAAAGAAATAGTTATTGCATGGAACTCTGGCTTTAAATCCGCTCTCTTTCAATTAATTGTAAAAAGTAATGCACTCACTTGTATTCAAAACTCTTTTTCAAGAAGACTTAACACTTTTGGTGCTGATAAAAGCCAAGATATTACGCTTAGCATCGGATCTTTGCTGATTTATCACATATCAAAACGTTTTGTACTTTTTAATCAGATGACTGGATAATTTCTAATGCTATTCCAGTTACTTTTTCTATGAACCTAAATGTTCAACCATGCTTAAACAAGTCAGTAGCCAAATTATGATGAACTTGTTACCATTTCTTGATGATGTCTGAGTCAGGGTTAGAATTAGGGTTGATACACTGAGCTTGTGACTACTATAATTAACTTATTGAGTTACAATATTGTGCGGTGCGGCGGTTAATCAAATCCTTTGGAACTCTTTTTCATTTGTTTATTTTTTTAATATTTTTTATTAATTAACTAATTATTGCTAATATATTATTAATAATAAATATTTATATAAATATTCTTTAATGAAATTTTTAAACTTAGAATTTTTTATTTTTTAACATTTGTTTTTAGTCATTTTAATTTTTAATTTTAATACTTTTTCACTTATCAACACTCATCAGATAGTGGTAGTGGTGTCGTGGTAAAGCGCTTGCTTCATAAGCAAGAGGTTCCGAGTTCGATCCCCACCACGTCCCTGGTAGTACCGCGCTAACTTGTTTCTCCGCGCAGCGGCCTTGTTCCTCAAGGTTCATGTTTCGGAGTTATAGAGTTAAGAGAGGGTTATAAACACTATTAAGTAGCCTCCTCATCTGTAGTGGCGTTCTCGGCCTTGAGGAGGTGAATAACAAAAAAAAAAAAAAAAAAGATATGCATAATATATATAAGATTTGTTTGCCTTCACCAGCTTCACTTTACTTCTCAAAATAAATATCATTTACAAGTGTAAAAATTTGCTAAAAACAAGCACCACAAACATCTAAGAATTTTCTAGTTATGTTTATTAATTGTTACTTGTTATTAGGCAACAATATCTTCAAAATTATTGATTAAAAATTTTTTTTAACAACTACTTTCAAATCTTCGTTTACAAAACAACATGTTTAGATAACTAATTTTCATTGAGGTTTTAACACTCCTTAAGGAGCCATTAAATTTTAACAACCTGAGTTAATTGATGTAGTTTTTTTTTTGGTCATTTAAAATCATGATTAAGTTTTTCTTTCAAAATAATTATAATAGTATTTATCAAAAAAAAAAAAAAAATTTTCTGAAATAACCAGTCAAAGCTTATTTTTCACAATAAAATATTTTGTTCAGATATTTCTTTATTTGACTGTAGTAATAGACATGAAATGTCTTAATACATATTCCTATATTGCAGATTTAGGCTCACACACTATTTGTATACTTAATATAACTTTTATTTTTAAAATTAGTATTTAAAGCCAATCATTTTTATCAGAAAAAAAAAAAATTAATAATTTTTTATTTTCCTAACAACCTGAAATCATTGATTGGATATAAAAACAACAATACTGAGGTGGCAAAATTATTTAGAATCTCCTCTTTCCAAACAAGTATTTAAAAATGCATGCTTTCATAAGTGTCCAGAGGGACATCAGACTTTTTTTGTATATTTATTTTCTTTCTGTATGCTCTATATATTATATTGAAATATATCTCCTAAAGACTTTTTTTGTGTGTGTGCATCTACTTTCTCTGTCTCAACCCACTAGTTCAAAAATATTATTATGGCAACCAAAGTTAAACCACTGAAAAACATGTTCATTTATTTTAAATTTATTGAAACTAGATTTATTTATAAAAAAAAACCTAATATTAAGTAAGGTTTGAATATTTAAATCGTTTTTCACCACTCTAAAACCTCTCCTATTACATCTCCTAAAATCAAAAACAAGTGCATTTACAGTAAATAGATGATAAGGCTAAATGACAAAACACACAATATTAATTTATGATTAGTGTAACAATAGATGATGGCTCACTTGTAAAGCAACCATGTAAATATTTTTATTTTTAGAATGTTATTTTACATAGAGCTAGAATCTTATAATACTCTCTCAACCACCATTATATTAGAAGTTCCATATATAGCATATAACCTTATAGTTCCATATATAGCAGAAATATGTGAAATAAGAAATTACACATTATATAAAATAACAAATTTCTTAGACAAAACATAATTTAAAAGAATATTGAGATAAAAAAAAAGAAATAAACTTAAACAATAAAAAATGAGTTTAAAATTTGAAAAATAAAAAAAAAGGCCTGGGTCTCAAAAAAAAAGAAAAAGAAAAAGTCTCTTTATAGTGATTTTAGAAAACAAAAAATTTTTATTTAAAATTTATTGAAACAAATAAACAGTTTACAAGTTAAAGATTAAGAAAAAAAATGGTTTTCAGCAATAAAATCAAATGTATTTGCTATAACGAAAAATAATTATTACAATTATGTAATGAGAATGAGAAATATTATAAAAAAAACCTATGGCTTGCTTGGCAACAACAAAACACCTCTTTTTTGCCGACCTGAGCAATAGAATGTTGACTTTTTGGTTTGAAAGTAAGTGAAAAGTAATTGGTTTTATTTAATTTTTGAAAAAGGTCACCCACCATGGCCCTTGATTACACACTGGCTTCCGTATTTCAAATAAAAATGAATTACTAAAGTCTTATATATAAAAAACAACACTTTTTAACTAAAAATTGATAAGGTCGTTTTTTATGACATTTTGTTTGCAATATTTTTTTAAAATGTTTCAGTAGAAAAGATTATTAAATTCACTGATATATAAACTGATATGTTTATATTTACATTCATATATATATATATATATATATATATATATATATATATATATATATATATATATATATATATATATACATATATATATATATATATATATATATATATATATATATATATATATATATATATATATATATATATATATATATATATATATATATACACATATATATATATATATATATATATATATATATATATATATATATATATATATATATATATATATATATATATATATATATATATATATATATATATATATATATGTAAATAATGTTAGTGTATTTTACAAATAGAGTGCTCAATGATCTTAAAGAACAGAGCAATAATAAATTAGTAAAAAAACACTTATCTAACTTTTATCTTCTACTTTAAGTTTCACCATTGCTGGATCATCAGAAAGAGTTACTAAATCTAAAAAAAAATTCAATTTATAGAAAAAAATATTTTACAGGAAGTTATAAGTTATCATAAAAAATTTTTTTAATTACTGTATTTTTTTTGTTAACGGGAAATTACAGAAAGTAATTATTAAATAATTTTTTTGGAATGAGGATAGTTTAATTTGGTCATTTGATTTTTTTAATTTTTTAAAAGGTATTTATTTTCGTGCCTACATTTAGAAATTAATTCAGATTTTTTATTTAATAAATTTTCTTGATTTAAATGAGTAATTATTTCAAATTTTTCTTGCAAACATAGCATACATTTTTTGGAAATGTTATTATAGATGTTATTAAAAAATCTGAATTAATTTCTAAATGTAGGCACGAAAATAAATACCTCTTAAAAAATTATAGAAACAAATGACCAAATTAAACTATCCCCATTCCAAAGAAAATTATTTAATAATTACTTTCTGTAATTTCCCGTTAACAAAAAAAATATAGTAATTAAAAAATTTTTTTATAATAATTTATAACTTCATGTAAAATATTTTTTTCTATAAATTGAATTTTTTTTGAGATTTAGTAACACTTCCTGATGATCCAGCATAGGTGAAACTTAAAGTAGAAGATAAAAGTTAGATAAATGTTTTTTTACTAATTTATATATATATATATATATATATATATATATATATATATATATATATATATATATATATATATATATATATATATATATATATATATATATATATATATATATATATATATATATATGTTATACACTGATATGATAGATTAAAAATTCACTGATATATGGGACCCAGTGTATAATCAAGGGTCATGGTGGGTGACCTTTTTCAAAAATTAAATAAAACCAATGACTTTTCAGTTAATTTCAAACCAAAGTTCATCTGTTTTTTATACAGAAAACTGGAGATACCAAAAAGTCAACATCCTACTGAGCAATTAATAACAAAAAACATCTGCATCATCTTACCGATAACAATGCCACATTGTTTGTTACAGACATTAGAATAGCAAAATTTGTTAAGTGATAACAATGACAAGTAATGTGTGTTGAGTTAAAATTATGCAAAAAGCATCCTTCATCTGACCAAATTACACTTCCGTTTTTGTACTTTAAATAGACACAGTTAGGAGTTAAATCTAAAAACTAAAAAAAAAACCTTAAAAGTAAATGTCTATATATTGTAGTTGTAATATATTTATTTTTAAACAAACTTTCTTTACAAAAAAGCTGGAAAAAACTTAAGTTACTAAAGAAGATAATTAAAGAGCAAAAAAATCAAAAAATTTTTTGGACAACTTCAATATAGTCAGAAGAATGCGACAACTAGAATGAATGGATTAAAGATTGTATTAAAGCATTAATATAGCATTAAAGATTGCTGTAAATCGGAGTTTTTTTTAGCATAAAGAAGCATTTACAGTAAATAGATCCAACTTGACTGAATGAATGAAATCAAGTAATATTAAGTTTTGGTAAGGAAACAAGAGATTATGGTTTGCAGTAAACATGAATTCATTTTAAAAATAGAGAAAGAGATGCAACCTTATATTTGCAATGCGAGATGCAACCTTCTATTTGTAATATTTGAGTCATGTCTAAAAAAATGAAAGAGCATTGTTAGAAGAACCAGCCTAAATATAACAACAGTATTTTGACAGTGACAAGATAATTTTTTATTAACAAATAAAAGAATTATAGCGGTTTTTAAATTATAGGGAATCAGGAGCAAGAAGATAGCAAGCATGATAAAGAGAGGAAACCTCAGAAGAAACTTACTTTACAATGGATTGTATGTATGGTTTTCATGACAGGTTAGTAGCAAAAGATAATCCAACTGCATGGAACCTTGTTAGAGATTACTAGGAATGAAGAAAATGTGTTTCTTATCAAGAGCGATTTTAATACTGCAATTAGGAAAGAACTTAAACAATAAAAAATGAGTTTAAATAATATAAAAATCAAAAAAGGCCTGGGTCTCAACTTTATATATTATATAAAGTTGAATTTTTGATGTGTATTATTCAAGACATCACAACAAGTGTATTGTCAAGTGGTTGGTCTGATTCATTCACAAATATTACAAACTAAATTAAATTAAATTTGATCCAATTTAGCTTTATCATACTATACTAAATCAGTCATAGATTAACTGCAAATTTAAAAGATACCAAAAGTGATAAACCCAGAAAATGTCTAAAACTCATCTTGCAGAAAATTTTTCGGGCAGTTCTTAAACAAAAATTATACATGGATGACTAGAATTCTGATAATGTTTACCAACTAAAAATCAAAATTAGATATTGGTTGAGAAAAACATATTTTAAGAACAAAAGTTATTTTCAACAACAAACAAATAACTAAACATGCTGTTGCGTAGATAAATGATTTCCTATTTTCATTGGCAAACGTTATAACGTAATTTTCTTGTTAAATATATTTTGAAATAAAGTTATATTAAAAAAACCAGCTCTAGAATGTTTTTTTTTACAATACTTTACTGATCCTACCCCTATCCTAAGGGTAGGCAAGGCTCATTAGTTGTGGTACAAGAAACTTACTGAGGAGAATGTAAACTCTGACATAAACCCCAAATTTATAGGTAAATGTAGGAGGAACTCATAAACCTAGCATGGTAATCCTCCTAGTGGTAGTAACACTCAGTCTTGATTTGCAAAACAATTAATACTAAGAAGGGTATCTGATTATGAATAATTGCTTCAATAATGTCTTAAAAAATAAAATAAATAAAATATCAAAATGAAAAATTATTTGTTAATAAAAAAAAAAATTAAATAATAAGATGTATAACCAAGAAATAGCTAAAAGCTATAAACCTAGAGCTTTTACTACCCAAATCTAGCTTTACATAGGTAACCATAGAGACCATAGAAAAAATATTTTGTTCCTTATTTTACTTATTTTGTCACAAGCAGCAATTGTTATTAAGCAATCTTTTTTTCAAAAATTTACAATAATTGGAAAAAAGTTTTTTCACATTTTTTAAGAAAACTGAGTAAGAGTGATAAATAAAAATGGTAGATGATTTAAAGATAGATAAATAATGAATAAATATCAATAAGAGAATAAATGCAAATAAAAAAATACGATAAAGAGTAAAGATGGTTTCTTTTTTCACCTTTTAAATTCATTAAAATGTTGGCTAGTCAATAAGATTTTAATTTCATTTTAAATAACATCTTATTTGATTTGTTGACCAACATCTTACATATTACATCTTACATTATCTGTTTAAAACATCTAATACGGATAATTCTAAAATTTAAAATAAATTTACCGTTTTAAACTTTTGGACAATTACAACAGGTTTTTTAAATGACTCTGTCTGCTGTGGAAATATTGAAACAGCCATTAATTCGGAGTTGAGAAAAGTAAAATTTGCATTTTTTTTACGCAACTGCGTTCCCCTAAAAAAAATTAGAAACAAAATTATTTCACTTCAAATTTAATTAAATGGATCATTATCATTATGCCCCAAAACTGCTGAGATTTTATTACTATCACCAGAATGCTAAAAAAAATTTATATTGCCTTTTTTTTAATAAAACATTAAAAAAAAAGACAAGTAGTAGTTCAATTATTTTTTAAACTTTTAAAGAAGTTTTTTGTAACTGTAAGTTTAAAAAAAAATTGTTTAAACTCCATATCAACAAACTTCATATTTTTTTATGTTATTTAGGTGCCCCAAGAAGACCTAACAGTCTTGTCACAGAGCACCGCGGAAGTGAACTTAACTAGGAAGTTCATGTCTCCTTCCTTACTGTGATGCGAAAATATTTCCAAGGCTCGTTTCAAACCCGGATCTCTTGCTTTTAAAGCAAGCGCTCTAACCACATATGCTCAAAATAATTTACTATCAATAAACTACAACCAGACTTTTAACAACTAACTTCATAAATCAGTTATAAAAAATATACTACTTTACACCAGTCATACAACAACTCATTACATTAACTACTATGTTCCAGTTTTTTAACAAAAAATATAGCAAAAATGAGGAATAATTTGTAATTTACATTATTTCTAAATTCATTTCTTAGGAAGCAGAACAAATTAGAGAGCACAACTATAGGGTAGGTTTTTTGTTTCTCTAACAACCATATAACTTATAAACACAAACCTAACAACCACATAACTTAAAAACCTACACCAACAAATCAGCTTTGAAAAAAAAGCTAATTGATGGGGTGCTTCCAGAAATGTGGTGGGGTCAGTTATCAATATTTCACAGAAGACAATCTGTTAATTACGCACTATCTACCTAAAACTGTTTCAAAGTCAGTAATGTTTGAATTGTATAGAATAATTACTTACTTCAAAACACCAATCATGTTAATAATTTCATAAAAGTATCCCATAACTAAAACATTGGACCGATTCCCTAAAAAAAAATTAAAAAGCAAAATGAGTTTACTTTTTGACATTTTTTTTGTCTAACAAATGTAAATGTAATAACAATCATTATGAAGTAACCTTTTTTTAAAGAATTATAGTTATAATTTAATTTTTAAAAAATGGTACAAGAAATCAAGAAATTTAATTTGATTGTCAATGTCGGACCATGATTTTTCACCAAGAAAATTTGATGGAATTTCCCACAAGAAATTGTAAGAAGTGTAAACTTTATGTGGGCCACGTGTGGAAAGTAAATGTAAACCATATGCTTACCAGTCCTCTTTATGGGATGACCCTTGTGCAACCCATGTGTGGTTATTATGTTAATACCTTTGAAAACCACACTAAATAAAAATGAACATTGCACTATATTATTACAGGAAAGTTTCACATGGGCTATGTGTTGGAAAATACATATTGAAACAAATCTAATGACTTGTTTTGCATATGGAATATATAGAAACAAATCTAATAACTTATCCTTATACAAATGCAAATGCATATATTAGTTAAAAAACTTAAAGCGCAAAATATTATACTTTTTAACCTTTATAATTTTATTCATAAATACATATACATACAAAAAACTTTTCATTTTATTCTCTTTCTTTCAACAAATGCAATGTGTCGAGATTTTTTTCTTCATTTAATAAAACTTTGATATTTACAAATTTTACCAAAAACTTATGTTGAAATATGTTAGATAGAAAATTGCTTAAACAGACTTGAAAAAACTAGACTAATCTGTTTAAAATTTAAAATGCATAGGTGTGGAAACTGGTTCTGCATATGTGTGGAAACTGATCATCAAATTATATTTAATTTTAATCTAGATTAGAATTTTTATAATTTAATTTATAACTATTTATATAAACTAGATTAGAACATTTTTATTCCACTTATAAACAGTATGGGTACATGTGGGCCACATTTATCTTTCTTATGAAGACCACATGATAGCCACACTTGATTTACAGAATCACATAATGTGAGCTATGTATGGTTATGGTATTTATAATACTTCAGTGGTATAAGTATTATAACTATATACTGACCATATTTGGCTTCCACCTAATTTGTATAAATACCATTAACACATGACCCTAATTTATGTCATCCCATCAAGTGTGGCTGTTGTTTAATGACACATTAACCCCACATTAATTTTTTTGTCAGGTTAAGCTTTTTTCAAATTTTCTTTATAAATGATCTATAACATTTTTTTTGATCCCAAGGATTTTACAATTGATTTTAGCTATGCTTTTTTAAGGTGCAGTTTTACATGAAATTTAAAGTTTTAACTGTTTTGGAAAGTGCTTTTGTTAACTTAACATAAAATATACTGTGTTGTAGATTGTTGTTTTTTTTTGTTGTTATACATGATAAAATGAGCTGAAGTTGAAGAAGTTGTGTAAATCACTGATTTGTTTCACTACATATGCGGAGAATATATGTTAAAAGAAAACAGAAAAACAGTCAGTGACTTTGTAAAGGAGGCTTATACTTGATAATTTGGTGTTAGGTAAAACCTGGGCACCACATTAAGTCTGTAAAACTGGTACAGAACATTTTTGACAATAGACTACTGGGAAAAAACAAAGTGTAAAATTTAGCGTGCGGATGGTTTCAAATAACCTCAAAACCATTTTAATGACTGTTATTTCTGTCTAGTAAATATTACTGAAATCAATCAAAACAATCGTAGCAAGTGGATGTATACTGATTTAGTTTCTTCAAGACAACTAATTCTTTACTAAGAGGAAGTGCCAATCCCAATGTTTCTCCAGCTTCAAGAGCTCTGTAAGAATAAATATTTTGCTTCTGATCACCTTCTGATACTATTTAAGGTGACAGTGAGGGGATGTCATCAATTCCACAACGTTTCAACCAAGGTGAGTTGAATGACCTCACCAGAGATTTCAACATGTGCTTCTGAGTTACTTGCTTCCAGGTTAAAGTTACAAATATTTATTTGAACAAGCAACCAAAACTACTTTACCATACACAAGAAAAAGATCTGCTACCCTTCTTCTTTTAAGAAGAAGATTTTTTAATTTTTCCTGAAATTAGAGGGCTGCAGGAAAAATTTGGTCTTCATGAATGTTTTCAAGATGATTGGCATCTATTTATTGACAGCTAAAAGCAAAGATTAAAAAGTGTTTTTTGTTTTGTTTTGTTATTTCACCTTTTTAAGGCTGAGAAGGCCACTACAGATGAGGAGGCTACTTAATTGTGGTTATAACCCTCTCTCAACTCTATAACTCCGAAACACGAACCTTGACGAACAAGGCCGCTGCGCAGAGAAACAAATTGAACGCAGTACTACCAGGGACTTGGTGGGAATCGAACTCGGAACCTCTTGTTTATAAAGCGAGCACTCTACCACTACCGCATTCTGCACAGTAGGACCACTACCACTATACCACTTTTGCACAGTAGGAACAAATTCGGTTCAATACTTTGGTCTTGGAAAAGCTAAAGTATCAGGAATATCAATGAGGTAATTTTTGTGGACCTAAAATGGTAAACTTTTTCCTTGGGCAGCAATGAAGCTACATCAAGTATCCTTGCTTCTACCAAGTATCCTTGCTTCTTGTGCCTCTGGGATAACAGAGAAAAAACACCACTGGGTTAGATAAGAATGACCAAAGAGAGAAAACATGGACATTAGGAAAAAGAATGTCATTAACAACACTTAGTTGAATGAGAGATCAAGCTGGGCTTTAAGGAGCAATATAGCAGAGAAGATTCCATAGTTGTGTACAGAAATAATTAAAGAAAGAATATTTGATAGTCCACAAATAAGACAACATAGTAATGACTCTGCCATCATGAATTTAATGAATGAGGCTGAGCAAAAAGACTGGACTTCATTTGTTGCAGTTTTCAGAAACTTTCTGGGAAAATGTAAAGATAATACAAATTATGCTGGTAAAATGAGATGCATAGCAGTTCTGAAATAGTGTAATATGATTATTAAGGTGTTCTATTTACACAGTCATTTAGACTGTTTTCCTGTAAATTTAGGAGACATGAATGAGGAGCAAGGTGAAAGATTTCACCAAGATATAAAAACTATGGAAGACTTCTACCACGGTAGATCAGACACGCACACAATTGGTGCTGTAATTTTAAAAAAGACATTTCCAAAAATCATTCAACAATATCACAAAAAAGAAACTTTTGGATTGTTCTGTGACTATTAATTGTTATTATAACTACTATAATTTGTTTTTTAATTAAAATAAAGACTAATTTGTTCAGTGACTATAAGTTTGTTTCATACATGTCTTTTTCTTCTATCTTTGTATATAATAAATATAAATATAATAAAATGTAATTATAGTATATAATTATATATTTGTATAATATAATAATCCAAATTCCATGTTTACCCTCTTGATTTGATCTATGGATTTTACTGAAAATAGGGTAATTTACTATTTTACTAAAATGGTATATCTTAAAAATTGGAACTGATAGGCAAATTCATATAAAATCAACTAATATCCCTGCAAATACCCTGGTACAAAAACAGCTGTTGACCAGTGTAATCTATTAATTTATTTAACAAATTCTAATGAAATCAGAGGTTTGCACAATCTAAATCAGGGGTTTGCGCAATCTAAAAATTTTTTTATCAAAAATGTTAAAAAGACTTTAGTTATAAGTAGTGTTTATAAGTATAACTTATATTTCCATATGTTTATTGAGATTTTTTTTTTTAAACACAAAAGTAATTAACTATATTTTACCAACACCATTTTATGCTATATAACTTCAGAATATTGCCACGACCTTGTTTAATTGTTCTTCTCATGCAACTCAAGCATTAAGTTTTGGTAACTTTTAATAACCAAACTCTTAATGATAAGCTTTTAATAACCAATCTCTTAGAAGTTGTATTCATAAGATCTAGACTCTAAATGATAAGCTTTTAATCTCTTAGAACTTGTATTCATAAGATCAAAGAACTTTCTTTTAAAATGATACTGACATTAAATAATGTTTTTTTGTAAAATTCTTTTTTCTCATTCTTTTTATTATACAACTTTTAAAATATTTTATTGCAAGGTGTACATCCATTTTTATTATAATCTGCATGTCCATTAAACCTTATAAATGCAACTTCTAATGATGTTAGTAAAATTATGTTTTCTGTTAAGTTTTTCAATTTATTTGCTTTATTTTTTGTGCTTTTAAATCAATTTTTTTAGCCAAATAAAAAAAATTTTTTTTATCATCTCATGAACCCTCACCCAGTTCACATTTTAAATTTTACTGTTTGTATTTCTCTGGCTCTTACTGTTGTAAATGGTTTATAGTTTTTGTATTTCTCTTGCTCATACTGTTGTAAATGCGGTAGTGGTGTAGAGCACTTGCTTCATAAGCAAGAGGTTCTCAGTTCAATCCACACCATGTCCCTGGTAGTATTGAACTCAATTTATTTCTTTGCCCAAAATTTATTTAATTTAAATATTTTAACCTTTGAGTTATATCTAAATATTTTCCTTAGGGTACTGTTTAAAAACAATGTTTTGAATGTCTTATTTTACTTTAAAAAAAATATTTATGAAAATAATATAATAGAGACATATATTCAATAATAGATTTTCATAAATTATAAAAATATACAAAGCATTTATTTTCACAACAACTAATCAATAAAAAAGTTTTTACAATTCATTTACCTGAATGCAAATTACTATCTGTCTAAAAAAATGAAACCACTAGTCTAAATATATTACTATCTGTCTAAAAAAATGAAACCACTAGTCTAAATATATTTTTGAAAAGAAATGAAATAAATAACAAATACTTGAATGCAAATTACTATCTGTCTAAAAAAATGAAACCACTAGTCTAAATATATTACTATCTGTCTAAAAAATGAAACCACTAGTCTAAATATATTTTTGAAAAGAAATGAAATAAATAACAAATACTTGAACTCAGCTTTATCAATAGAAAACAAAGCAAATACCTGTAACAAATAATTCATTGGGAGCTTCAACAAAACCACCATTTAACATGATGTTACTTTGGTAATAATTTAACTTCAACAGCGTAATAACTATAAGAATAATTTTTTTGTATATTATATATTATATAATATTATATTATAGCTTTTTTTTTGTTCCAAAAAAAAAGAACAATATTTTTTTCAACTTAAACGACCTTGTCACTTTAATGTCAAATGCAATAGTGGAGCAATGGTAGAGCGCTTGCTTTGTAAACATTACAAATTGAATTCTTATTGTATCCAAGTAGTACAGTACTAAACTTGTTTCTCTGCATAACTTTTGTTTCTCAAGGTTTGTGTTATCAAGTTAAAGAACTGAGCAATGATTGTAAAAAAGTGTTGAAAAAAACTGTTTTAATCATAGTGCCCTGTTGGAGTGCTATGCCATGGCCTTTGTGAGGGAATTTCCCACAATGCAACTTTCTTATTAAATATCATACAAGAGTCCTAATTTGCGAAAAAGGTTAATACTCTTCCTAGTATTAACCTGTTTTGCAGATCAATCAACCTGTAACCTAGTAACCTGTTTATGTATTAGATTTTGATGCTACCTTAGCTTAAGGAAATCAAAAACCTAAAAAATCTTACATATTAACATTTAGCTATAGTAATCCTACCCTATTTGATTGAGTAGGATTACTATAACCAAAGTTGATTGATGCAAACAGCAAACAGGTAAAGTGAAAACCTTTTGACAAGCTAAAACACATTTTAAGTTAACACATACCACAAATAAATTGTAAATATAGACTGTAAATAAATTTTTAAAATAATACTTATGTATTGAAGCTCCTGCAGAGGCAATTTCAGTATGTCACTATTTCAGGCTTACAAGTCTTTTTTATTATAACTTACAATTAGTTAGGGGGGGGGGGTTCTGTTAGGGGGAGTTTTAAATCAGACTTATTCTAAGTAGGTAAGCCACAGCTAAGAAGCCTCAACTTCCCTAATAAAATGCAAATTTTATACAGAAAAGACTAAACATAAAATCGATAAATTAACAAATAAAACTTAAGAGAAAAAACGGATGAATAAAAATTGAAAAGCTGACAAAAGTTAACAACCTATTTTATTCATCTCAATGGTTTTAGAAGAAATGTTAAGTTGATTGAATAAATTAACTTCTATCTTGATTCGCTCTTCAAATGCGTTCAACAATTTCATTGCATGGTCTAAACCATATGTTTCCTGAAAAAATGATTTTTTAATTAAATAATAAAATCTCAAATTTTTAATTAAAAAAACTTTTTAAAATTAAAATTAATTAGTGATTATGCTTACTTCGAAACTTCTAATTTCAGATTTATTTTTTGAAAAATATTTTACATAGCAGAAGATACTTCTTTTCAATAACAAAAAATACTTCTGATTCAAAAACTAAACTTTGTATTTATGTAAATCAATTTCTTACATCCATTTTCAGAATTATATCATCCAATTTAGATATAATAGTTTTTTTTCTATCTTCATTTACGATTTCTTTTTCTTTTTTTTTATTTTCATTGCTGTTATGTAACACTTCTTTTTCTTTTTTATTAACTTCTTTGGATATTTCATTTATACAAGGAGCAACTTCTATCAAAGAAATTTTTAAATTTTAATCAAAATTTAAACAATAAACAAAATCTTAGTAGTAAAACATTTTTAAATTTTAATCAAAATTTAAACAATAAACAAAATCTTAGTAGTAAAACATTACAACAGAATATTAAAAGTAATATTTAAGCAAGCAATATCATAAATATTAAAAGTAACAAAGTAGCTTTAGAATTATAAGTAATATTATATTTATAAATATAATAGTATTTATAGATAAGAGAAAGTATTTATAGAAAAGAGAAAGAGAAGCAACATTACGACAATGTGACAATGGTTAAAAGTTAGCTCCAAGTGCAGATCCAACTATTCTTACAATGCGTTTTTGCACTTTGGATTCCGCTCAAGATATAACAAAAGTATTCCATAAAAAGAAGGATTTGAGATTTATAGAGATAAAGAATAGAATAGAAAGAGAGTAAGAGGTGACAAGCACAATAATGGGATGCAACCTTAGCAAGTGCTAATTTTGAATAGGATTTGATTATGGTACCCAAGAAAGATTGGAAGAAAGAGTTAATCCTAGAAGACAAAGGTTAGGTGACTCATCGAGCACATTACCATTCATAAATAAAGGAAGATCTTGACTGTTGTGATAACAATTAACAGAAAAAAACTGAGTTTTATCTGAAAGATCACCAGCCACTGAGAGCTCCATGCTTTAGCAGAAGTGATATCCTTTTCAATCTCAAGTTCCTTCTCCAAGCAATCAGAGAATGTTGGCTTCTTATCAAGACAGGAATAAATAGTAGTATCATCAGCAAAAAATGCCACCTTGAGATGTGAGAATTTCAGAGAGATCGTTAATGTAAATTAAAAAAAGTATAGGGCCATGAATAGAACCTTGAGGAACCCCTAAAGTTACAGGAAATGAAGAAGAGTGCTGTCCATCAAGGACAACTTTTATACTACGATTGGTAACGAATGATTCAATAATCTTAAAGATGGTACCTGACACACTGCACAGTGGGCCAGGTGGTGGACAAAACCTAAAAAATAAATATTTATTACATTCAAAACCATATATTAAAACATATTTGCAATACTCTAATTTAAAGTTTTGAAAATTGTTTTGAGTATGATAGTATTTTTAAAGCCACAAAAATTAGTTGCGGTTTCATGTATAATGAAAAACTTTTTTTTTTTAAAAAGCGTGAAATTTTTTTTTTTTCACATAGCTATAATAAACAATAACTTTTAAAATTTTATAAGCTTACGGAATTAGTTTATATATTTAAAATATTTAACAGTAAAGCACTTCGAAAAAAAATCTAAAGTAAAGATCAGTCTTTATAATACACTTATAATCTGGATTTAAAATAACGAGGTGAATTTTTAACATTTATTACTTTTAATTTGTACAAAAAGTGTCATATAATTTAGGGAACCTACGAAAACCTATATTAAATACTTGAACTAGTAAATGTAATATTTATACAGCCAATTTGAACTAACTACACTGTCCCTAACTTCCCATTTTGGGTTTCTTTAACATTTTAAAACAATGACTTGTAACTTATGTTATTTGCTTGAAATCAACTTTTATTTCTTGTAAACAAAAATACATGTTATTTTGTTTGTTATTTAATTCAATACAAATTGCACTGTTTACTTAACAATTTTTTTGGTTTTTTTGTTTAGTAATAAAATAAAAATTAGTGACATTTACGGACTTTTACAACAAAATAAACAAAATAAAGTTCCTAATGATATACCATTCTTTTCATTGATATTAACTGTTCTAGTTTCTGCAGATATTAAACTAGAGGATTCTGAGCGAAAAGCTTTATAAAATTATAATGTAAAAATAGCTGCAAACAATGATAATACTCATTTTGAGAGAAGTAATGAAAATTGGCTAGCTCAAGATTTTCAATACACCTACGGTATATTAAATGCTACATCATCAGTTGAAGTTGGGAAACCATATGGCTCTTTTGAAAAGCTTGTAACAGAACAAAAAGAATAAGCCTAAGAATGTTAGTAATATTTTATTTAGCCATAAATTACTTCATGCAGTAAAATTAAAACTAAGAAGTGAGTTTAAGTACGAAACTGGCACAAAAATTTCTGAAATTTGAAATAAAAACCCCTTAAACCTGCTTAGATATATTCACATGATGAAACTTTATCATTAACTATTAGTGGTGATATATCAAAATCAACATACCAGCTTCTAAGAAATGGTGCTGAAAAAGAAGACCGCCACATATCCTTTATATAATGGTATAAGATCTTCAAAAATAATATCGATAATAGAGTTATCGATATTATTATATAATATTTTCAAAGTATAATTTAGTGCGCATTTTTATTTTTAAAGTTTGTTGCACCAATTTTTATTTTAAGTTTATTCCACCAGAAGAGTTTGTCATTCAGTTCCACGATTTTAAGAAGTTATATGATTTGAAATTAAAAAAATTTAAATCCGCGTTTTTAAAGTTTTATAAAGTTTGTTAAATAATTTTGAGTATTGGCAACTATTTAACAAAAAATTTATAATAAAAGTAAATATATCTTATTAAAAAGTGATTCTTTGGACATATAAAGGGTTTTAGTAAAAAAAAAAAAGATTAAAATAATTTTGTCCACCATGTCTAATATCCGCCCCACTGTGCACTGTAAGAAAAGAGCTAATGAGAAAGACTAGCATGCCAAACTTTATCAAAGGTTTTAGAAATGTCGAGAGCAGTAGCCATAGCTCTCCACATCTATTTAATGCACGATAAAACCTATCAGTTATTACCATTAATAAATCAGCAGTAGAACTAAAAGATCAAAATCCATACTGATGATAAAAAAGTATGTTATTACATTTAAGATAAGTGTTTGTTAATCAAAGAATCAAAAACCTTACTTATGATGGGAAGAAGACTAATGGGACAGTAGTAAGACAAGTCAGATTGCTCTCCACAATTTTTGAAAATAGGGATAATAGATGCTACTTTCCAGCAAATTGGAAAACAAACTCTTATAAGCACTTGTTAAATAGTTTTAAAAGTATAGACAACAGCTCCGGAGAACACTTCTGCAAGACTATAATAGATATGTTTTCCGGACCACAAGCTTGACATCTGCATCTAAGTGATTTTCTGCTTAGAATTTAAGCAGGAAATCACTTAGATGCAGATGTCAAGCAATAAATTAACCTGTGTGTTGGCTATATTAGGTAGGATGTGATTAGTGGAATCAAGAAATGAGATTAGCAAACAATTCGGCTTTGTCTTTAGATGAGGTAACAAAATCTGAACCATGTAAAAGAGGTGGAATAACAGATTTGTCCTTATTATAGGCACTGTTAAAGATTTTCCAGAAGTCTCGGGAACCTAACTTTTGAGATAAAATAAAAGATTTTGTGACCTGAGAATAGTGGGCTTTGGCATTAGACAAAAGCTTTTTAAAATGGTTTCTTGCAATAGTAAACAGACCTCTATTTTTTGGAGAACTGTTTTAGCAATAGATATGGAAGTAATGGTTACAATTTGAAACTGCAGCAGCACAATTAAAAGAAAATCATGGATAAGAGTGAGTTTTGACTTTGATTTGTCGAGAGGGAATAAAAGATTTCATACCAGCCTGAATCCAAAAAGTTACATAAGAAGCACATTTGTCAGCAGGAAGACAAAAGATTCCTACCCAAGGGCTATCACGAAGTAAATCACGGAAAAAGTACCAGTCAGCTTTAAGGTAGTTGTAAGAGGTACAATGATAGGAGGATTCTGATGATGAAGAATGAGATAATAGTTTTAGAGAGATCAAACCATGATCAGAAGCACCTAAAGGTGAATGTGGAAAAACTGAGCACTGATCAGAAACAAGAAATAAGTCGAGTAAAGAAAGTAAATGATTCAGATTGTAAGTTGTGGACCTTAAAGCCTGCAGAGTAACTGACACTAGAGCCAAGCCATTCAGTGTGTTCAGCATTAAAGTCACCAATAACAATGATATTGGCTAAAGGATAAAGAGAAAGGGTTTGGTCAATTTGATCAGAAATAATATCTAAAAGAGTCCAGTCTTGAGATGGAGGAGAGCGATATAGAACAAAGATAATGGCGATAAACGAAATGGTGCTAAACGAAAGCATATAAAAAAATAGTATGTGGATTTAAACCTAGTTTCCTGACAAATGGGTGAATTTTTACGAATGTATATGCCTAGGCCAAGCATGTGACTATTGGAGTCCTTACGGATTAAAGGAAGATAACCATCAACACTAAGATCACAAGACGAAACACCTGAACTCAAATTAGTCTCACAAAGAGCAAGTTGGTCTAGTGAACTTTGCAAAAAATAAGACTCAACAGAAGAAAAGTTACTTTAAAGACCATGAATACTAGTGAGTAATAGATTTAGAGAACTTGGTGATGGCAATGGTTTTTTGTGCTTTATAGATTTTGGTACTTAAGTCATTTTTAAATTTGTTAAAGAACTTGACTCCAAGTACAGATAGTACTCTGTTTGCTATTGATTAAAAAAGGGGTGTAAAGCTGGTTAGTTTATTCTACAAATGTTAGTTGTTAGTGTATTCTACATTAATTGTTACATTAGTTTTTTGCTATGTGCTTTAAATATAAAACATTTTATTAACTGTACATTTTTTTGTTTAAAGAAAGTATTGAAGAATTTTTATCTGTTGTTTTAAATTTTAAAGAAAGATCAGCAACAATCATTAAATATGCTTCGCTGTCTTCTTTGTTTCTAAATGTTTTAATCAAGCTTAATAGCATGCTCTGTACTGTCTTTAACAACAAGACCATAATTTTTAAATCATATTTAACCTCCATATAAGTTCCAGTTTGATGATCTGATTTTCAGCCATTCTGGCACAATGTCACTTTTAACAAATCAAAAAAAAAAAAAAACTAAGTTGAGAAAATTGACTAAACTTACTTTTGAAGCTGGTATTGTTGTCTCATTGTATGGCATAGAAACCAAAACAAAATTCTTTCATGAAGAAAAAAAAACTAGAGTGAGCTTGAAATTATCACCAATGGTCTGTTGAGGATTGGGAAAAGTTATTTTTATTCACATTCTTATCCTTACTTATTTTACAATGTTTTATCAATTAAAAAAAGTATTATTTTAGGTTTGCTTCTAAGATAAATCAATCTTTCAAGTGATGATGGACAAAAGAGTTTTTGCCCATCAAATGAAAGGTTGCATCCTAACTGCATTGTGGAAACAGTCAAGCATCCACAATAATGATCTGGTTTGTTATTTGCAGGCAAGGAGCAGGACGTCTTTACAAAGTGGTTGGAATAATGAGACAGGACCAGTATATAGAAGTTTTAGAAAATCAGTTGATTCCCAGAAATGCCAGATTGGTCTAAAAAAATTCAAAATCTTATATTTATGCAAGATTGTGCAACTTGCCACACAGCAAAAAGAGTTATGGCTTATTTAAAACGGAAAAAAATTGATGTACTGCCATGGCCAGGCAATTGACCTGATCTCAATCCTATAAACAACATCCACAATGATAAATACAATTTTTTAAATATAATTATTTCTTTTATGTTTTTTTTTACGCTTTGTTTAATAACTTTGTATACAAAAAAAATCTGTCATCAAACTATCACCAAATTTGATTATCTGAATAAAAATTAAGTTTCCTTTGTTTTTAATTTTACCTGAATTTATTTAATTTATAAATAATGTTTATCTAACATAATTCAAACTTTTGTAACAAACTTTTTTTCATATTCTTAATTCAAAAAATTAAGTTCTTTTTTCTTTCTTTTTTTATGTATTATTTTTTTATTAAATTAATTTCTTTCTTTAATTTACCATTTAAAGACTAATTCAAAAATTAAAAAATGATAAAAAATTGCTCAGCTAAAATTACTTTAGGCGTACATAAAATAGCTTAACATGTATGTAAATTGAAAACTTTGTAATGCTTTAAAACAAGGACATTGCTGCTTTGTTTGTAGCGCAAGCTCATTAAAAAAGAGAAGCCTGGTGTGCTCCTCTTCATCAATGATATTTATAATAGTTGATTCTATATAAGCAAAATCAAATTCAGATACATATACATATATATATATATATATATATATATATATATATATATATATATATATATATATATATATATATATATATATATATATATATATATATATATATATATATATATATATATATATATATATATATATATATATATATATATATATATATATATATATATATATACAGAGTTTTAACAAGGCCAAAAGTAGCAAGGTCAAGGCCACACGTTACAAGACTAAGGACAAGAGTTTTTATGGTCAAGGCCAAGATTAGGAGTTTCAATGCCAAAGCCTGCGAAAACATTTTCAAAACCAAAGACTTAAATTTTTGCCTTACATTAAGGCCAAATATTAACAAAACTATAAGTAGCAAGTGCTGTGACAATAAAACCACATTTTGTAAAAATAGCAGAATTCAACGAAATCAATAAGAAAATATGTATTTTTTTTTAAGGCCAAGGCCAAAACAATCAAGGCCAAGGCCAAAATTTTAAAGGCCTATTGCGGTAGTGGTGTAGTGGTAAAGCGCTCGCTTCATAAGCAAGAGGTTCCGAGTTCGATCCTCACCACATCCCTGGTAGTACCGCGCTCAACTTGTTTCTCCGCGCAGCGGCCTTGTTTGTCAAGGTTCGTGTTTCGGAGTTATAGAGTTGAGAGAGGGTTATAACCACTATTAAGTAGCTTCCTCATCTGTAGTGGCTTTATCAGTCTTGAGGAGGTGAATAACAAAAAAACAAAAAACACAAAAAAAGACCAAGGCCCTGGCCTCAATTTTAACCTTAAGGCAAGGCCAAGGACTAACAACTCTTCATATATATGTAAATGTATATATATAATTAAAATTGAAAAAACAGAAAATTGCTCAATCACCCGTATCGAATTGGACAAGAAGAAATTAGTTCCAATGCTTGCACTTAGATATTTCACTTTTTTTGTATAACAGATTTTGATTTTCAGAGAATAGAATTTCATATTTTTTGTTTATGCATAGTTTGCAGGATTTTGTGGTAGGGTTGTAAGTATTGTTTAATTGATTTCCATTAAACAACTTTATTTAGATTTTTATCTTTTAATTTCCAAAACTCTTTTGATAATTCAGTTTCATTTTTTATTTAAGAATGTTAAATGATTTTATATGGATGATATTAGATGATCTAATTTTGAATAGTGTTTTACCTGATTTTTACAATATCAAAATAAAATTTATACACGTTAATCTTAAAAGTTGTATTTGTTAAATTTGAAGTCAAATAAATTGCAATGGCGGTTTTTTTTTAGTATTTAAAAACGTTTTTTTTCTCTCTCACTAAAACAACCATAAATCTTTATTAAATTTTGTTTATAATCTTTGTTAAAGATCACTTTAACAAAGATTATATACAAAGTTTATTTTTTACATTTTTTTTATGTAACAGAAAACAAAACTGTCCACAGACAGATAACCGCTATGATTTTATATAACAGTATATATACATATATATATATATATATATATATATATATATATATATATATATATATATATATATATATATATATATATATATATATATATATATATATGCGGTAGTGGTGTAGTGGTATAGCGCTCGCTTCATAAGCGAGAGGTTCCGAGTTCGATCCCCACCGCGTCCCTGGTAGTACCGCACTCAACTTGTTTCTCCGCGCAGCGGCCTTGTTCGTCGAGGTTCGTGTTTCGGAGTTATAGAGTTGAGAGAGGGTTATAACCACTATTGAGTAGCCTCCTCATCTGTAGTGGCCTTCTTGGCCTTGAGGAGGTGAATAACAAAATAAAAAAAAAAAAAAAATATATATATATATATATATATATATATATATATACACACACACATATACATACATACATACATATATATATATATATATATATATATATATATATATATATATATATATATATGTATATATATATATATATATATATATATATATATATATATATATATATATATATATGTATATATATATATATATATATAATATATATATATATATATATATATATATATATATATATATATATATATTTATATATATTATTCAAACTGAGACTAATCTAAACATTTTTTCAGATAACTTGTTTCTCCGCGCAATAACCTTGTTTGTCAAGGTTTGTGTTTTGGAGTTATAGAGTTGAGAGAGAGTTATAACCACAATTAAGTAGCCTTCTTGGCCTTGGCAAGGTAAATTTACAAAAAAAAAAAAAATTATGAAAAAAAAATTTTTTTTTACATTGTAATTTGTAACTTTCTCTACGTATATGAAAATATATTAAAACAAAAGTTGATCCTAATATATTTATTGCCATTACCTAAGAGAAATTAACAAAACCTTTAAACTTTTTTTTTTATTGTTCTATAAATATTTAAATAATCAACAAAATGAACAATTATTGATAATTTTTGCAGAAAAAGTGACAAATGCTAAATGTCAAGCAGCTATTTATATATACTATATATACAACTGCACTGTGAAAAGCAATTTTGAGTAGTACTAGTAGTCGAGGAATATATCTACAAAATTATAAAAGAAGTATACAAAAAATTTTACCTGTTAAAACAGTTCTTTTGTATAAAATACTTGCACTAGTTTGTTGATCAATCTTTTCAACTTCAAATTGATAAAACGAATTTGAAACTAACTTAAATGCTGTGTAGCTCAGTTTACTTGCAATTGTACTGTAACTTTTATGCAGTGTTGAATTTTCAATCATAAATATATTAACCTAAGCACAATACAAAAATGTTTGGTCACAGAAAACCTGTGTTTAAATAATTTTTAATCTGTAATTATACAGGTAGTAGAACGCAAGTTTTGATGATATACAGATAGTAGAATACAAAGTACAATGTTATAGAGGAAGTAGTAACCAATGTCCTGGTATAATCAATTATGTAATGATGTAACATAGTTAAACAAACCATTGTTTCCCAAATAAAACAATTATATTAATGCAAATGTATTTTATAAATTTATCAAATGTAAACTTTTCTTTCTTAAAACTAGTTCTTTTTCATATATTAGGCAATACTTTCTTTTATTCTTTCTCCTCCTTTATCCCTCTCCTCCCCACATCACCCTTAAAAGCAAAATTTTTTAATCCTACAACCTTGTTATATTTTTAAACAATAAAAACAACTTTATAACAACAGTAAAGTATTTTTATTATTTTATTATTTACATTACAAACTTTTATTTTAATATTAAAAAGTTGATACAACTTCTAATACCTTAAAATAATACAATTGCTTTTCCGTATTTTCACTTTTACTTTCATCCCAAATAACTGTTGCAGAAGTGCACGTAACAAATAAATCTATTTTATTTCCTGAGAATAATTCTCTATCTAAAATTATTTCAAATGTTTTATATAATTACAGATAACATTAATACAAATACAAATAAGATTTTTATAAATTAGAGGTGAAAGATAATATTTAATTTTCTTTGAACTACCTTTTAATTCTTGTAAGCAATTAGATTCAATATATCTTAGTGCATAAGAACCACTATAATCAATAGCAAAGTATATTTTTAAGGTATTGTAGGGTTCTAAAAAAAAACTTTATAAATTAGTTTATAATAAAAAACATTGATTACAAAATGCAATAATTATATATATAAATATATAAATATATATATATATATATATATATATATATATATATATATATATATATATATATACATATATATATATATATATACATAAATAATATCCTAATCATGATTTGCAACATATCATTGCTTTCCATGCAGCATAAAAAAAAGAGGAGCAAAAAAAAAAAAGAATCCTAAGTGGATATAAATGGGCACAATATTTATTTTGGCCCCAGCAAATATATCTCCTCGCTACGCCACTGAGCATATTTCTTTGTATGAGTAGAAGGTCAAATACGTTAAGGAAACCTTAACATATTGAAAATTAACCTTTGTTTAGAAATCTTAATTAAACTTACTTTTTCAAGTTCTTTAATTCAAATTGTTGACTTAACAGTTTAAAGCAAAAATCAACAGCTTCAAATTAAAAAGTTTCACTTCAAAATAATCATCAAATGCATCAGGTCGCTTAATAAAAAATTAAATATTCTCAACCTTTTGTTATAGCAATGAAAAATTAAAAAAGCTAAAGAAAACTTAAGATCTTTACTGAAAGTTTTCTCTAAAAAATGGGGGAAAAAAAAGGTTTTAAAAATGTTAAATAGCTTATAAAATTTCAAAACTCTTTTTTTTCCTTGAGCAACAGATTTCATTACAACATGGAAACATGACTCTTTTAATGTCTTAATTTCTGCCTTTATTTTTTTTTTTCTCTTACAGAATAACATTAAAAAAATCTGATACAATTGTACCAAATTATTGACCAAACCCTTATTCCTTTTTTTAACAACTTCTCATATGTAAAGCGCTAGCTTTAAAGAACTTTAAAGTTTTTCAAAAGTTAATTAATGTTGTAATATAAAAAAAGTGTCATAGTGTACTAATAAATACCTAAAATTTGTGATTGAGTAATAATTTCTATTTAAAAATAAATTTTATCTATGATTAGAGGATCCTTAAGTACAAATAATATCATTTAGTATTTTTTTTTACCATTTTTTTTTTTAATCCAATATACAAGTTAACTTTATCAAAATTTCTTTAAATATTAGAATTAGCAATATTTGCTCTACTTTTAAAAACTCTTATTTTAGTATATTTTATTTATTGTATTTGAACCTTTTGCTACTAAATTGACTTGCAATTTATTTATTTTGAATTTTGAGTTTTTTAGAAACAATTTTTCCATTTTAATGGAATTTAAATTAAATAAAAAATGTTTTTAGCACCATGCACATTTTCTTTTTAAATCCTTTTTAAATTTCTTTTTTTGATATCAATTTGAGTTAAGACTTGAGATAGTGTCTTGATAAAAAAACTCAACTTAGGCAGATGTTAACTGCATTCAGTTACTGCTTTGAAGAAGACCTTCTAGGCAAAGACTTTAGGGGTAAGCAGAATAATCCTGTTTACCAGCCTCAAACCCATTCTTCATCTATTAGGCTGGTGTAAATGTAAACCTGTGTTATGTTTTTTCCTGCCTCAGATGATGAATGCTGGATCTTCTTAACATTATTCATTGATTTTCACTTGTGCCTCCTTGATAGTGGCTATGCGATCTGTGACATGTTATCTCATAATGAGAGTACAGCTCTAAAACTCAGTTTAATGGTTCTGAGACCAGCTGGTAGTAAAGATTCCCAAACTCTGTGGTAGCTTTTAGAGTGACTGATTTCATCAACAGCTGTATAATATCAGAGCATTAACAGTGCAATGTCAGGGACAAACCCAGACCTATTTTAGTACTGCTGGAGCGGTATAGGCGCCCAAAAAAAAGTGCCCAAAAATATTTATTATTTGTTAGTTTTTTTTTGGTTTTTTAATAAAAATAGGAAAAAAGTTTCGGTTTCAAATGCAGTAGTAAATAACTAATTTTCTGTTTGTTTTACTGAGTTAATTTTTTTTTAGGACAATAAAATGAATTAAAAAAGTAATTATGTGCTGTAACTTGTTTAGTGTTTAAAAATCTCCTTTAATTACTAATAGAACGTTACACTTTTTAAAAAATGAATTAAAACTTACTATGAAACTCAATTTAAAGACAATCGAATGTATGAAAAATTTGTTTTTTCAAAAGATAGAATGTCTTCAAAATATTCATTTAGAGAAAGTTAACTTTAGCTCATTAGTAATTAAAATTGTTAATAAATTATTTGTAAATAAACAAAAGTAAAAATCTCAGTCATAAATACATAAAATAAATTGCAACTTAATTTTGATATTGTAAGCTTTATTTTTACATCCTTATTATAATTAACAGAATCAAAACTAAACTTAAAAAAATATTTGTTAAATTTATTTATAAACTTTTTAAAACTCTAAAGTCTATTACAGAAAAATACAAAAAATTTAAAAACATACCAACAACATTAACTTTAAAAACTTTGCAACTCGTTGTTTCTACAGTTAAAAGAAAATTAACAAAATTCTGACATAGAAAATAGACAACAATAAAATATTTAAACAAAGTATTCTTTATTATTAAAATACAAAATTTATCAATGTTTAAATTTTTCATTTAAGTTAGAATAAAAAAATTACACTCGTAAAAGCATAAAATAAGATACTTGTAAAAGAACAATACAGATTAACCATTTTGTAGACCTAGGGTAAAACATTTGATTGATCTGAAGCAAAGCATATTTTTATTTGTTTTGAGGTCAAAAAAAGAAACTAATAAACAAAAATGCAATTTGGAATAAAACACAGATGACAACTTTATCAAACTTATTTAAGTAATTCCAAATAGTGTTGTCACTACTGAAATTTCAGTATTTGGTATCAATACCTATCAAAATACTTGGTACCTAATTCGGTACCTAAATAAAGGAAAAATTATACTGACTACAAACCAAATTGTAAATGTGCACAGTGCACAACATCATAAATGTTTGGCAAAAACTTATTGTTTTGATTTTTGTATTTCTAGTCTGTTTTTCTAAAAACTTTTTGAATAAAGTATATAAAAATATATTCTAACACTCATTACGATTTATAGACTTGAGATTTTTTTAAAAATCTTTTTAAATTTTTTTAACTTATTTTTCTTTTGTTGTATGTAAATTGCGTTACTAAATTTTTGTTATCTACAAAAAAAAAGTATTACATAAAAATATTTTGGGAAATGACTTACCCCCTACCTATTAGAGAACCCTAAGAATTTCCAAAACATTCCTAATTGAGCTTTAAATGATGGTAATGGTGCAATTATAATAGATATGAATTTTTTTATTAAAAAATTTTAGTTTTAATTTTATAGCCAAAAAATAGTAAAGTTGAATTAACAAAAAAAGTCTTTGTAGTAGTTGCTGAAATTAATCATCTATAAGTCAGAATCATCAATTTATCTTTTGATATTATTTTTAGTTTTAAGAAAAAAAATGTCTAATTATCCCTACTGCGCTTTACTTCTGGAAAAAAATCTAAATGAAGAACAGGACTTATTAATAGCCTAATGTACTATTAAAATTGCTTGGTACTAATGTAAGTACCAATAATCTCAGTACTTTGAAAGACTTTTACCTTAAGTACTTTTTTAATAAAGTATCGAGTACCGTGACAACACTAATTCCAAATTGTCAATTATCAGTGTAAAAGGGTAGCACTAAAAAACTCTTAATGTCAGTCAACCAAATCACCCTGATGATGGCGACACAAGCAGCTGTCTATATTCTAAACTTGATTTAAAATTTTATTAGAATTAAGGGTTGTTTAATACAAAAATAAACAACACTTAATTCTACAAAATTCAAACAGATGCAGGTTTTAGGTTAAACGCTTCTGACAAGTTTAACACCAAAACTTTGCATCTATATGCACTGAATGAATGGGTGAAATTTATGTTTACAATAAATTTCATCCATTCTTAAGGTAAAGCAAGCATAAAATATACACTTTCCAAATTAAAAAATGTAAAATGTGTGAGAGCATAACAATTTTATGATAAACTTTTTTTGTGATTTGTTGAACACAACTTGTTGATGAGAGGTAGAGTTTATGCTCTTACCTGAAGTTTTAAATCCATCAAAAATGTTTTAAATTTAATAGTATGTACTTTTTATTGAACAGCAATTTTTATATAGAACAAAACTATATCAAGAAATTAAAAAGTTTTAAATCATCACCTGCTTCTTTTAAGTATATGGAATAATTTTCTCTATTATTTAGTATTTTTTCCCATATAAGGAAAATTTTTGTACTGATAAAAATACTTTGAGACTCTAAAGCAGTTCTTAATGGACCAATAATAAGATCGACATTTGTATATGAGCCATTAAAATCATAAACTTGTTTAAAAGTTTTGCTGTTAAGTTTTTTGTTATCCAAATAAGTAGCAAACTTATTACTGTTGTTAATGCCATCAAACTTTATAATAACATAATACCACTTTTGGAATTTAATTGATGTTGATTCAAATTTGATAATCCTCAAAAATCTTTTTAATCTTTCTTTTAATTCAATCTGAAATTCTGCATTAAAAACAGGTTGACCTGAAAAAAAATTATGTTCAAATAAAAAAAAATTTAATATGTAATAATGCAATAAATATACTTTTTTGCATATTTTGAATCAGACAAATTCCACAACATTTTATTTTCCAACATTTACAAAAGTTTTTCAAAGAAATTCAAATATTAAGTATATATTTTTAATTTGATACACAAATTTTAATGATTTATTAGAATCATTTTAATAATATTTTTAAAGGTTCATTAATTCTACCAAGAAACTTCTAAAAATTTAAATTAAAAAATTATAAATATTCTAAAATTTTCTAAGATTTTATTAATCCAATGCTCCATATACCCAATAAATTTATGGCTATGAGTTATTGTAGTTTAAATCAACAACAAAAAAAGATTTGACACAATACCATATCAGATTTTTATATAGATTTTTAGTGCATAAGCTTGCATTCATTAAAAATTTTATTATCTAACATTTCACAAAAATATGTATATTCCTTCTTTTTAGTTCTTCTTTTTTCAGCTTTACTTTTAAAGATATTTATTTAAGTAACATTACTCTGTAGTGTTTGTTTACAGTGAAGAAAATTTATAGCTGATTGTTTTTAGGTATATAAAATTCAAAAAACAATTCAACACCTCAAAAACCTACAAATATCTCCTTAAATTCACTGACATTAACTCAAAAACTTACCTTTATTTCCTTAAAAATCCACCTATATTAGCTCAAAAACCTACCAACACCTTCTTAAAAATCCACCTACATTAGCTCAAAAATCTACTTGCAACACAACTAAAAGAAAGCCTTAGTATAGGGTTAAAAAAAATTTTGACAAAATTTTACTTGAATACCTTTTTCACTGGGTTTTAAATCTTTAGAGGGGGTTATCTCAAAATAACTTTGTTTGTATATCTGAGTAATGGATAATAAAGTAAATGATAAACAAATAGCAAATGAATGAAAAAAAGGTTTTGCAAGAATAGCTTGAAAAACACAAAATAAATTTAACTTCACTGCTTTTAAAATTTAAAATAATTTGGATTTATTTAGATTAGATAGAATCAAATACTTTTACGTGATTTTCTCTAACCTTAATAAATCTGAGTTATTTTATGTATGTAATATGTAATATTTTATGTATGTATATTTTATGTATGTAATATGTTTTATGGATGTAATATAGGTGGTATATTCATGAATGTGTTGGCCTATGCTGATGATATGGTTCTAATTGCGCCTTCTTGGTTTTCTCTTCAGAAACTAATTAGCTTTACAAATAAGGAATCTTCCTTAATTAACATGTCCTTTAATACCAAGAAAACTGTATGTATGGTGTTTAATCCAACTCAAAAATCAAAAGTTATATCAAACTCCTTCCCAGAATTATGTGTGTCAGGATGTGAAATTGCTTTTGTTGAATCTTTCAAATACCTTGGTCATATAATTAAAAATGACCTAACCGATGATCTTGATATAATCAAAGAGGTGAAGGGCCTTTACACACGTACAAATATCTTAATTAGACGCTTTCATTTATGTTCCACCAGAGTGAAGGTTAAACTGTTTAAAGCATACTGCATTTGTTTATATGGTGTTCCTTTGTGGCAAAATTGTAATGATAAAACAATGGCACGCCTTCAGTATTGCTACAACAAATGTGCTAAAATGTTTTTCGGATACAACAAATATGATAGTATATCTTACATGCTTTTAGAGTTCAGATTACCATCTTTTCATACAATTATCTTAAACTATAGACATGCTTTTCGTAAACAGTTGATGGCTTGTACCTTGGTGAATCACTCTATTAATTCAGTTAATCAAAGTTTAAAATAATACTTTTCTTTTTTTAAAAAAAAAACAAAAATAAAACTATGGACCTGGCTCCTAATTTGTACATGCTTGTTGTCTGAAATATATTCTATTTATTTATTTTATTTATTTAAAATGTAAAAAGTAAAAGCAAACTTAAAGCAATAAAAAAAATTTATAAATTTAAAATAAAAATTATAAAAATTTATATTTATATAAGTCTTTTTTAAACTTGACATCTTATTCATGTGCCTGCTGTTTTTATTGTTAACATTTTTTTAAAACAATATTTTGAAATGATTACTTTTTTTCTGGGAACAATATAATTCCTTTTCCAAAATTTGCAAAAAAATCCTTTTGCTTGTACTAAATGCATTTATAGTTACAAATTGTTGATTCAAAGATTATTTTATTAAATTATCACTTATGCTAATTTCTACTAGTAATAACAATTTTAATTTTATTTTTTCAAGGAAAGCAAAAAGTCTTTTAAAAAATAAATTTTTAAAAAAAGTTTTTGTAAAAAAAATTTTTTTTTAATTCAATTCTTTTTTGCAAAAGGTTTGATTTTGAGTTGTTTTTAGCATTAGTTTTAGATTTTATATCATAAAAATTATTTAAATACAGATTTTTATCCCTATTTAAACATAATTAAAAAAAAACTATGCTTATTGTGTGAAGTAATGTACTTTTAAAGTAGATTTTGCTGAAAAAATAGGTGTAAAAAAAAGTAAAGAAATATTATTAATGAATTTCAAACTGTAAGAATAAACTGAATTTTAAATGGATTGTTATGTTAATGCGATTTATGTATACATATATGTTTTGTATTACACTATATATATACTTTATGTATTTTGTTATTTTGTTATAGGCTAGTATTATTATAGCTCTTTTGAGCCAACATAACTAATTTGGTTATTCTTTACAGTTTAGTTTGTTTTATTTCATTTATGATTTTCAGCAAAAATTTATAAAATCTGAAATAATCAAGCAAAAGCATAAAGTTGAGGTATCTGAAGCATGAGTTTAATAAAACCAGAATAAACCTCTCAATAGTACAGAACTTGCTTGTTCTACTCATGTGACAAGTTACTTAACAATTATAATTTTACTTAATATAATAATAAAATTGAGATAAAAAATTATAAAACTTAAAATTTGTAATGGTGCAAATTTTCCAACTCAAAATGTGTACACAAAAAAAAATTTAATAACAATCTACCATTGACCATTGTCACCCATACATTTATTGGTTGAAAAAAATCTCCTGAGAATGTAATCAAATTTAAGTTTCCATTATGAGGTTGCTCATTAACCAACTGAAACCAAAACTTAATAGTCAATCCATGAGCACACTTGTTTAAATTCACAAAGCATGACGAATTGAATTTATATGTACCAAAAATCATTAAGAGTGGCGATGAAAACCTAAGATGACTAACGTTATCATTGGCATACACAAACGGTAATCTATTATTGGTTCTGTTTTGTGTAAAAATATCTTGAACTGATAAATCTTTAAATGGCCAAAAGTAGGATACATTGGAATTGTCTAAAAAAGTAAAATTATTTTAAAAAGCAGAATAATTACAAAAAAGTAAAATAATGGTTTTCCTACACATTGCTTAGTTAATGTTGCTTAGTTATAGTTATAATTATTATTACATTTTTGTATTTTTTACAAGAATGTATAACACGTATGTGTATTATATACCTTGTATTATATACAAGAATGTATAACACATACATGTACACATGCATATTACCACATATTATTTTGTTTATCAAAAATTGCTTTGATTCATAAATTACTTTGTATAAAAAATGATTCACACTTATTATGACTACATGATCATTAAAAAAACAATCAAACTTTAGTTTTTTAACATATTTATTATTTTAATTTAGCATTTATAATCACTTCCAAATAAATTTTCTTGTATATTTAAAGTTTTTAACTATTTTGTCTTTAATATTATAAGGGGCTGCCAATTAATTATGTCATCAAAATAGGAGAAAGGGTATATTTAAAATATTTTTACAATTGTTGACAAGGAAGATGGGAAAGTCAAGAAAAATTTGTGTCAACAATGTTACTTTTTTTAAATATATTTAATTACTTAAAAAAAGCAAAAAGGAACTTTTTGTTTTAATTTTATTTTGGGGGAGGGCGGTAATCAATATCGACATAATATTATAGGGGGCCTCTTGAAGTTTGAAAAGTTGTTGACAATTATAATAATTGGCAATTTTTATTATAAAAATTATAATAAAAATTGCCATAACACTGTTATTGACATAAATAATAGTTTAGAATAGAATAGAATAGAAAAGATGCTGTACACACTTGAGGTTTGTTGAGTCTTAATTATGTAGAATTAAGATTATGACAGCTGATTACAAAAAATAGTGCCCAGAAACCAAAATATTTATTGTTGCTGTTTTTAAAAAGGTTTAAGTCAGCTTCATCTATTATCCATTGAGGAAGAGAAATCCAATCATTTGTAACTCTGTGAAGAAATGGTGATGAATTCTCGAATTTGTAAATAGTCTGCGTATTCTACAATTGTTACTTCTACTTGATTGTTCCAGCTCAAAATTTAATGGAGGGTGGTAAAATTAACAATATCTTTCCCTTTTGAGATCTTATACATTTGAATCAGATCACCTCTTCTTCTTCTATCATGCAAAGTTGGCAATTCAAATATCTTTATTCTTTCTTCATACAATTTTCCCCGTTAAAGATTTGATTCTAGTAGCCCTGTGTTGCACAAATTAACAAGATTACCAATGTCCTTCTTCCAAAATGGACTCCAAACTGTTGCTAAATTTTCCAAATGAGGACATACTAACAATTTGTATAGTAACTTTAATGAAAATTCATTTATATACCTAAAAGATTTTTTGACCATGCCTAATTTTCTGTTTGCTTTGCCTATAGCTGAATTAATATGATATTTCCACACTAGATTATTTGAAATAAAAATCCCAAGATCTTTTTCTATTGTTGTTTCTGTTAAAACAGAGTTGTTCAATTTTTATTCATACAAGGATTCTTTTTACCAATATACATGAATTTACATTTTGATTCATTAAATTTAATTAACTAATCTTCAGACCATTTTACTAACATGTTAATGTCCTTTTGTAATAATTTATTATCATAACAATGATTGATTGAAATAACTTTTGTATTGTCTGCATATAATTTAGTGTCTTTAAAAATTCCTCTACATAAGTCGTTAATGAAGATTACAAACAAGAAGTCCTCATTAATGAAGATTACAAATAAGAGGTCCTCATTAATGAAGATTACAAATAAGAAGTCCTCATTAATGATGATTACAAATAAGAGGTCCTCATTAATGAAGATTACAAATAAGAGGTCTTCATTAATGATGATTACAAATAAGAGGTCCTCATTAATGAAGATTACAAATAAGAAGTCCTCATTAATGATGATTACAAATAAGAGGTCCTCATTAATGAAGATTACAAATAAGAGGTCCTCATTAATGAAGATTACAAAAGATCCTCTCAAGTTAAGATGTTAAAAATAAAAGTTAAGATGTTAAAAGTAAAATTGTTTTATTTTTATTTTTGGGTAAAGGTTTTTAAAAATCAAATTGGATCACTAAATAAAATATTTTTTTACCCAGTACTTTTTTATCAAATTGTTTTTTATTAGAAATGCTTTTAAATAAATCAAGATGTTTATTTATTGTGTATGTAATTATTTTAAACTCAGTGTAGTTTAGTGAATTTAATTGTCTATAATTAATTCATAGCCAACATAGAAGGCTTTATTCTTCATATAATATGTGAACTAAAATATAAAAACAGATTAGTTTTAGTATACACATAATAAAACTCAACAAGGTTAATAATAATAAGAATTAGCACACTCAGGTAACATTATTTTATAATTTAATAACAAATAAAGTTTTACAAACACATAGAGACAATGTAATTTCAATAATAGTCAATAATTGACTGTTATTGTAATTAAGGTATTTAATCTTCTTTTACTAAAGTTACTACAGATAATCACATTTTCTATAACTTTTATTTTTTTTATGTTAAATAATGGTGTTCAAGTAAAGCATTATACAATTTATAATTAAATTATATTTATTTTTATTTATCCTCAATAACACTTAAACAGTATTTACATAATAATTTACACAAATTGTATTTTTATTAGTACCAATTCTTTGTTTTCTGTCTCTTTAAACAAATTTTAATTTAATTCAGTGGTAGTCAACTTGGTCCTTGCCACCCAATGGTAGCTAGAAACTTTTTGGTGGATGGTAGGAATTTTTTTCTGGTATTAAAAGTTACTTCCTGTTTTTAATGTTTACAATTAAAAAAAAAAAAAAACATTAAAAATGGTTGATCCAATATAATTGCATTAGTAACAAGAACAACAATATATAAATGAAAAACACATGATCATTTTAAAAAGATAATAAGAGAAAACTTTACAAAATGTAATGAAGCCAAGTAGATGTCTACAAAACATGCAAAAGGTAAGGACAAGCTGATTGAATATTTACCTAATTTTACAAAAGAATTTTGAAAAAAATTCTTAAGTTGATCAATTGTTGCATCATTTAAAAAACAAAAACCAACAGATTACTTGCCTCTTATCGCATATTGCAATTAATTGCAAAATAAAAGTTAAAAAACAGTGGTTAAAGTTATAACATTGGAGAAAAATTAATAATACCTTCAATAAGTGAACCTATTACCACAGCCATATAATAAAATATAACTCAAGCTTTAAAAACATTAACTTAATTTCCATGTTAACTGTAATGTTGCTTAATGGCAATTAAGCAACACTACAGTAAACATAGAAATTAAACTAATTAATGTTTTCCAACAATGTTCATTTTCCGTGCAATACGTATTATAGGTTTATGTTAGGTAAATACGTATTAATGATTACATTTGTTTATGTTATTTTGATGAAAATAATATATTTTGATTTGCATAAAATCTTATTACGATACAACTGATTTATCCATATTTATTGTGAAATCATAATTTACAAAAAATAGAGTAAAAAAGCAGGTCAAACCGATCGTACTATTTTTTCGATCACTGATCGAAAAATTTAAATAAAACCGGAACTGATAGGAATATTTAAAAAATAAAACACCAGAAGAAAGAGAATCATCTCCTCTATTTAAATGTGTCAAAATAAAATCCAAGTCATTTTTTAGTCATTTTATTTTTATAAAAGTTTAAAAGAGAGTTGTAAAAATTTGCTTTTTTTTTTTATTTGCTATCGTAATAATTTGGGAACCATAATTTGTTTAAAAATAATTTTACCTCTATCTAGTAGAAAATTTAATTTTAATACCGATTACATAATTTTTTTTCATTTTATAGTTAAAAATTAGACAAAAAAGAAAAGTTAATATTAAATTTTTTCTGGTAAAACCGATCATTCACATATTTACTTTAGATTCCTTTATTAAGTAGTATGTAAGTTTTTAAATTAGGTACCTTGATGAATTAAATTATTGGATTTTCTCATGTGTTAGTTCTGGGTTCTTCCTATATTAAGTTATTTTACAAAAATGACTCAATGATATTTATTAATTATTCACTTTCAAGATGACAACAAGTAAAAAGTCATAAATGAAGAAGATATAGAAGCTGTGTTAAATGATATAAAAGAAAAAAATACTTCAATCAGAAAAGCTGCACTCAAATATGGCATTCCATTCTCAACTCTAATAGGTTGCAAGAACAACAACAATGCTAGCTTCAAGGGATCAGGATCAACAACCGTACTCTCACAGCAAACAGAATCAATTATGGTACATGCGTTAAGTTCCTATGTGATTGGGGTTATGGTTTGACACGAAATGATGTTATGGACTTTGTATGCGGTTAATTTCTTTGTACAAATCAATCAGGCCTATTTAAAAACGGCAGGCCTGGCAAAAATTGATTTTTTGCATTTATAAACCGATAGTCTAAAGAAATTTCCACAAGAAAAACTCACTTTAGCATCTGCCGTTTCTTGCACGCAAGAAATAATTGATAATTATTTTGAAGTTGTCACTAAACAATACCAACTGTCTGGGATAACTTCCGGTTGTCACATTTGGAATTGCGATGAAACAGGTTTCTGTGGTGATCAAGGCAAAGCAACTGTAGCATGTCGAAAAGGTGCAAAGCGTGTTTTGAAACTCACTGGTAACAATGAAAAAATCCATTATACAGTGAACAATTGCTGTAATGCTGATGGATACTTTACACCACCATTCCTGGTATACAAAGCAAAACGAAACTTTAGAGTTGAGTGGGCTTTAGGTGGTCCGACTGGCACCAAATATTCAATTTCTAAATCTGGTTGGATGGAGCATGATACATTTATTGAATGGTTGAAGGAAGTGGGTATACCAGAATGTCAAGCTATTAGTGGTACTCATATTTTATATCTTGATGGACATACTGTTGTGATTCCTAGTGTATATAATTATTGTTTTTGAACTATTTGTGTATATTTTTTTGAACTATTTATGTATATATTTAAACTCTTATATCTTTAGTACATTATTGTTGAATTTTATCAAGAGGTTTATGTTTTTATTGGTTCATCACAATTTATTCAACGTAAATAATATATATATATATATATATATATATATGTATATATAAAATGTCAAAGATCTTAAAACCAACGAGGCTTGATCTTGACCATAATGCACCAACTGCTTCGAAAGAATGGAAGCATTGGAAAAGAACATTTGAGAACTTCATAGAGGATTGTGGAGAAGATGCTCCAGATAAATTTTGCTCTATGATTAATTTTGTATCATCAAATATTTATGATTACATTGAAGAGTGTGATTCCTATGAGAGCATCATTGAAAAACTGAAAAACTTATATATAAAAACCCCTAATGAAGTTTTTGCAAGCCATCAATTACTTATAAGACATCAAACATCAGGTGAATCTCTTGAAGACTTTCTTCAGGAACTACGCAAACTTAGCAAAAACTGTAACTATAAAGATGTTTCAGCTGAACAATATCGAGAGGAACAAATAAGAGATGCTTTTATTTCTGGAATAACTTCAAATTACATTCACCAACGCCTCCTTGAAAATTCAACATTGAATTTACAATCAGCATTCAACCAAGCTCGCTCTCTTGACATTGCTCAGAGGAACTCTGAGTCTTATATACAGAAACCCCTCTCATCATCAACCAGTCCAAATATTGTTGCTACTATAAAGTTACCAGAAGAATCTTCAGCAGCACTCAATGCAATGCATCCACAAACAAATTGTGAATGCATTGCATTGAATGCAACCTCACAACCAACTTAATCGAACCTCTGCTCGGAAAAATTGTCCGGCTCAAAATGTTACATGTTTTAAATGTGGAAAAAAAGGACATTTCTCCAAAGTTTGTCTTGGCTGGCCAATCAAAAAGATCCACAGTGTTACAGCTGCAGTGCATAAACCAAGTTTGTGTACTGTTTCAAGTGGTTGTCCTGAGAGCCTTTTTCTGTTGTTGTCAAAGTTAATGGTGAATCATTAACAGCACTAATTGGTTCTTGTAGTTCAGATAATTTTATAAGCAAAAAAATTATTGATACTTTGAAAATAAAAACGTTACCCAGTAAAAGAAGAATTTATATGGCCCTCACAACAATGGAGTCTGAATTAGTGGGTTGTTGTTCAGTTAACCTCGAACTAAATGGTTTACTGTATAATAATGTTCGATTTGGTATCTTGGAAAATCTTTGTAGCGATATCATACTTGGCTATGACTTCCAAAAGCAACACAAAAATCTTATTTTTCCATTTGGTGGAGAAAAAGAAGACTTAATAGTCACAAGGAAAAATAAATGTGCACTGCAAAAGGCTAAAATAAAAATACCTTCCTTGTTTACAAGTATTTCAGATAAAACGCAGCCAATAGCTACTAAATCAAGAAGATTTAATAAAGATGACCAAAATTTTATTGAAAGTAAAATATCACAGCTATTATCAGATGGTATAATTGAGCCATGTTTCTCACCATGGAGAGCCCAAGTAGTGGTTGTAAAGGATCTTACTAAATCAAAAAAAAAGAGACTCTGCTTTGATTACTCTCAAACAGTTAACCTTTACACTGAATTAGATGCATATCCTCTTCCTAGAATAGATGGTATAATAAATGAACTTGCAAAATACAAGGTATTTTCTACCTTCGACTTAAAAAGTGCTTACCATCAAATTCCTATAAAAAATTCAGATAAAAAGTATACAGCATTTGAGGCAAATGGAAAATTGTTCCAATTTTGCAGGATTCCATTTGGAAATACTAATGGCGTGTCTATGTTCCAAAGATCTATGGACAAAATTGTTGAAGAAGAAAAGTTACATGACACTTTTCCATACCTTGACAATATAACCATTGGTGGCTATGATCAGGTACATCATGATGAAAATTGTCTACAGTTTCAGAGCGTCTCACAGCGTTGGGGCTTAACATTAAATGAATCAAAATCTGTCATTTCAGTTCCTTCGATAAATATTCTTGGTTATTGCATTAGTCATAACAATATAAAACCAGATACTGAACATTTACGTCCTTTAGATTTACTACCTCCTCCTTCTGATGGTTTATCACTTCGTTGAACTTTGGGTATGTTTTCTTTTTACTCAAAATGGATCCCTTCTTTTGCTAATAAAGTTCGCCCTTTAATTAATGTTAAATCCTTCCCAATCGATAGTGAAGCATTTGAAGCATTTCAATTACTTAAAAGGGAACTTCACTCTGCCACTTTGAGTTCTATTGATGAGAGCTTACCTTTTGTTGTTGAATGTGATGCATCCGATGTAGCTGTATCAGCTACCTTGAATCAAAATGGTCGCCCAGTTGCTTTTATGTCTCGGACATTAAACAAAAGTGAAATTAATTATCCAGCAGTAAAAAAAGAAGCAGTAGCTAATATTAAAGCTGTTTGAAAATGGCGACATTTATTGTTACGAAATCAATTCCAGTTAATCACTGATCAGCGCTCTGTAGCTTTTATGTTTGATAACCAAAAGAAAACAAAGATAAAAAATAGTAAGATTCAGTGCTGGAGGATGGAGTTAGCAGAGTTTAGCTATACCATACTGTATTGTCCTGGAAGTGATAACTTATTTTGTGGCACAAAAGGCACTTACGCATGCCTTTTGTGCCACAACTCAACCTCAAACAAACCTAAGCGATATACATAACTGTTTATGTCATCCAGGAGTCACTCGTATGCTTCACTTTGTTAAATCTAAGAACTTACCTTTTTCCACGGAAGAGGTCAAGAAAGTTTGTTCTAACTGCCATATTTGTTCAGAATTAAAACCAAAGTTTTATCGATCTGTGAATGTCAGTGAGTTAATCAAATCCATACGTCCAATGGATCGTCTAAGTATAGATTTTAAAGGACCATTGCGATCTAATTCTAGAAATAAGTATTTATTTACAGTTATTGATGAATATTCTCGATATCCATTTGCTAACCCGTGTCCAGATATCAGTTCAACAACCGTTGTGAAATGTTTAGACCAAATATTCTCTTTTTGTGGTTTTCCAACTTACATTCATTCTGACAGAGACTCATCATTCATATCTAATGAACTAAAATCTTACCTGACTCAGAAAGGAATTGCAACAAGTAATTCTACTCCATATCATCCTATCAGTAATGAACAAGTTGAGAGATATAATGGTTTGATATGGAGAAATATTTGTTTGGCACTAAAAACCCACAACCTAGATGTTAGAAATTGGGAAGTTGTTCTATCCGATGCCCTTCACTCACTCCGTTTGTTATTATCAACTGCAACTAATTGTACACCCCATGAGAGATTATTCAGTTTCCCTCGATGTTCATCATGTGGAACTTCATTACCCTCATGGTTAACTCCTGGTCCCATTTTTCTTAGACGTTTCGTGCGAACAAACAAAAACGATTATCTTGTTGATAAAGTCAAATTAGTGGATGTAAACCCAACATATGCTAATATTCATTACCCGGATGGACGAGAATCAACTGTTTCACTTCAAGATCTTGCACCATATTCTGCGTCACAAGAAAAGTCTTAAAATATCAATGAGAATAGAATTATTGAATCTAATGATAATGTAACTGCGAAAGTATTTAATGTAAATAAAAGCCCATCACCGAAATCTCATGATAATGTAACTGCCCAAGTATTTAATGTAAATAAAAACCCATCACCAAAAATTACATCTGAAATAAGTGTTGAAGTAAATAAACCAATAAATGAGTCATCTAAAGACGTTTTGCGACGTTCTACAAGAACTTGCAAAGTTCCTGTAAAATTTGATGACTTTTTTCTAAACTGATGAAACTAGTCGTCTTTTCTATATAGATGGGAAGATTGTTGTGATTCCTAGTGTTCATATTATTGTTTTTGAACTATTTGTGTTATGTATATATTTAAACTCTTATATCTTTAGATTAGCACATTATTGTTGAATAAAGCCTTTATCAAGAGGTTTATGTTTTTATTGGGTTCATCACACATACGTCTCACGTCAGTTTAGCAGCTGTATTGCTATGTCGGGAAAACAATATAATTTTGATTTGTCTACCAGCCCACTCATCTCACATTCTTAAGCCACTGGACAGAGGTGTCTATTGCCATGTTAAGCAAGTGTGGAAGCCAGTTCTTATTAAATATTACAAAGACACAAAATGCAAAAACTTAGATAAAGAAAATTTTCCTGTGCTGCTCAAACAGGTGTATGAGAGCAGTAAGTGTTTTACACGTTTGCACGCTATTGCTGGTTTTGAATATACTGGGTTATTTCCACTTAAAAACAAAATCAATCAACAGGCATTAGCTTTCTCCGAAACGTTTAATCAACCGACATCTTCAATGCCATTGCGAACAATAGTCTTTAGTATTATCTTCTTAACCAGCAATAGCAGCTTCGAGGTTCGACAAGTACAGAGCACTACATGTGAGAATGAAAATTGTAATGGAAAATGAGCTAAAGAGTTTTTTTCAAGAAAAAAATCAGTCTCATGTAAAAAAATTGAGGCAACCTAATATTCCAAAAATTGGTGGCCAATGTATTACAGAACATGGTGTTGCAAATCATCTCAAAAAAAGAGAAGAAGTTAAGCAACTCAAATAAGCTGAAAAATAAGCTAAAAAGCAAAAAACCATCTGCAAACTCATAATATCATTGCCAAACCCTGCAGAAAAAGAAGTAACTCAAAATATAGAACCAATAACAACACCTTCAGCCAAAAGAAGAAAAGTTATTAAATGCAGAAAGTGTAAAAAAGAATTACATTCGGACATGATGTCATGCAAGAATCCAAATTGCAATACTTGGCTCTGCAACAAAATATGTTTGCCAAAAAATTTCGTAATGGGTTCAGATTTTTTTTGTTGTAAAAAATGGAAACCTTAAATCTTTTATTATTTTTGTATGCTATATAAAAAATATATAGCATATTTCTGTATGCTATATAATGAAATATATAAAATATATATATATTTACATATATAAAATGTTAAATTTATTAAATGTATTTTATATTGATCGGTTTTAACAGACTTTCTGCTAAAAGCGATCATTTTTTTATCTTCTAGTTTTCATATTTTCAAATACAATAAAAAAAAAAAAATTAATAATGTGCTTGTTGGTATTTTTTTTCTTATTTAAAAAAAATAGTTTAAAATTTTTAAAAAAAAATAATATTATTGTTCAGCGATCGGTTTGACCCGCTTTTACTCTATTATTCCTTTGAAAAATATTGTTGCTTCTTTGAAGGAAGAAATACAGAATGCTTTATGTGTTTATTGTTTGGTGCACAGACACCTTGTTGGAAAAAAACTCAGGTAAAAACTCAGGTAAAAACTCATCTTCTGACACTTATTGACATCTTGACACTGATGAAAAATGTCAAGAAGAACTCTTAAAAATCTAATATAATGAAAAAAGTTAACAAAATATCTATAATAGTTAATATGAAAACTTTCGGGAAAATTAAAAAAATGTCTTTCTTATACCCAAATTTTTGGAAACAGAAATTTATTATTACCATACTTCAAATCTAATTGAATGATTTGAATGATTTTCAACCATATTATGACCAAAAAAAGAAACTGCATGAATATTTCTGTATGAGACCTTTGCTAGTTTTTTACAACAATAGTCCCAGATATTTAATACTTAACTTTGCAGTATCAGCCTTGAGGATTCCTTAATAGTTTAATTAGTTAAATACATTTAATTACAAAAGAAATTTTATTTTTATGCATTTCAAAGAAGTGATAAATTATTACAGAAATGTTTGTTTTTTGTCATTAGTTTTTAGATAGAGGAGATGTGATACTGTGTACAGAAAGTACTTGTTATGGTGTAGTTGTTGTACATATTTTTTGAGTGTACTAATAATATTTATTTATAAAATTTATTTTATTTATACTTTATGAATTGTTAAACACAGGTGGGTAATTATACATGATAATCATGACTTTATAATTAATTTTTTTCATTTATCCTCAAATAACACTTGAACAACATTTACTTTACCATTTACACAACCTTTTTTCTTATTAGTACCAGTTCTTTGTTTTCTGGTTCTTTTTCTACTGCTTGAGTTTCTTTGAGAGATCTTTATATATACAGTATATATCAAAATGAATGTATTAAGATTGTGAAAATCAATCATAAGTCAAAGGCCTTAGGCTTGATTCACTAGCCTTAAGGCATCATGGCCTACTTAAATTACATGGCCTGATTTGTTGCATTTTCCGTAAAAAATTAAAAGGCCAATTTTTTTTATGGCTCCTGCATAAAAACTTAATTTTTGCTATGGTTAAGAGTCGTGTTTGCACTATAAATTCTTATTTTATAAAAATGGTTTTAATAGTAGTTAGATTTTCTTTGAGTACTTACATTATTTTGTGCTGGATTTTTTTTTGTTAACTGATTGCCTGTTTCAGTTTATTCCAATAACATAGAATACTGAAATAGGTTTTCAGATAGCTATATATCAACATGCTACTGAAAATAAACTTACATGTTGCTAAGATTGCTTAAAACTCTCCATTGAAAATGAAATCAAACGTTTGTTATTTTGTATTTATTATAATTGAAATTAAAAGAAGAAATATCTTTTTACTAGGAATATTTCTTTTGTCTTTGTCTTTTTTGGAATTCTTTCACTTGATCTTTCCTTAGTGAATTTATTTGTAATTTCTTTTTGCAAATTACTATAAAAAATATTATTAACAATACTAGATCTATATTTGATTTCGACTTTTTGTGTTTTTCACTGGTAATTTTGACACTGCTATAACAAATCTTTTAGATTTGTTCAAATATGCTGTTTTATTAGAATAAGAGAAATAACATATAAAATACTAAAAAGATAAAAAATAAAATTAGACAGAGGTTGAATTGGATATATAGGTTCTTCTCTATAAAATAATGCTTATTGATCATAAGTTTAACATCAAAATCTTTTTGTTAGTTTTTTACCAATATTATTGCTTTAGTATATATATTTATGCTATCTTCAGAAATCTGACCCTAGTATTTATGTAGACAACTAAGCAATATCTTGCATAATATTTTCTAAGGATTATCAAATTTTTGATAAATATTTTCTGGGAAATTCTGCCAAAGTCTTTTTACTAATGCATATTTCTAAAAGACTCACAAAAAGTTTGCCATTGGTCATTTAACTATACTTACTAAAACCTAGCTCCAAAAAATCACTTTGTAAATTAAAAGTAAGAACAACTGTAAAGCCTTCTTCAAGCAAATCATTCATAAGAGATACAACTACTTGTAGTGCTGTAATTAGAGCATGAGAAGTTTGTTAGGTTAAAGTAAAGAATTTATCAAATTTAATTAAAGGTTAATGTAAAGAATTTATCAAGTTTCATTTTGATTAAATTTCAGTACAATTTGCAATTTCTTAAAAAAGTGTGGGTTTGTTATCACCTTTCAAAGCAGCATTGCTTAGTTTGATTGGATAAATTGAGTTTCTACTTTGAATTAAGTATAAATAACTTATAAAACAATGATAAAAATTGCGTTGCATCATTTCTTTTAGGAAAATAACTCTATTTTCCTAAAAGAAATTTTTGTTTTTTCGAACATAAACCTGTTATGCAAACTTTAGGTGAGGATTTCAAAACATAATAATAAATTTTTGAAGCCCTACAATCTTAAAAACAAAAAAAACTTCTTTATAAAGATTTAATGATTTTTCTATTGTATTATAGTTTTTCAATTTGTAATTTTCACCACTGTGAAATCATTTAGGTAAAGAAATATGATTATTTATTAGACAATAAAAAATTAAGAATTTTATAAAAAGCTATTGTTTCCAAAACAGTTGGTATGCCTGATATTATTTGGCCTACTGTAAATAAATGGTCTGATTTGTTGCATTTTATTTGCTACATGTTTCAAACATGCAATATAATAGAGTACATTGCAAAACATTGTTTTGCAGTGTAAATATTCTAAAGAAAAATCCATGTTTTTTACCTAATAATTGCAATTATAATAAATACAAAATTACAAACCTTTTACATTATTTCCAATGGAGAGTTGTGGTTAGTTTTAGCAACATGTAAGGTTATTTTTAGTAGCATGTTGGTAGGTGTTGATATAGCTATCTGAAAGCCTATTTCAGTATTCTGTGTTATTGGAATAAACTGAAGCAGGCAATCAGTTAGCGAAAAATCCAGCAACACATAAAATAATTACTCATAGAAAATCTAACTGTTATTTAACCAGTTTAATAGAACAGGAATAATATATTTATAGTGCAAACACGACTCTTAATCATAACAAGAGCTCAATATTTTATATATAAACCGTACAAAAACTGGCCTCTTAATTTTTTACGCAAAATGCAACAAATCAGGCCGTGTTATTTAAGTAGGCTTGTGAATTACCATGTTATTAATATGTGCACATTGCTAATGTATGACATTTTTTTAGGAGTATGTATCAACAACACATATGTTGCTGTAACATATTCCTAAATGCTGAGAAAGGAAAAAAGTTACAGAGACATTTTTAAATTGAGAAAAATTGCACTTGGTAGGGTCCGCGCGTCATCAAAACCTATATCGGATTTGCCTGATCTGCGAACCGATGTCTTGCGCGAAGCGAATTTTTTTCGTCGATGTCTCATCGAAGAAAATAATTCGCTAGAAACGTAATTTTATAAGATATATTTTGCATTGTTTTTCAAAAGCCTAAAAAATATTTTCTCGATTGATTTATAACGGCTGGGAGTTTACGGCAGTGGTTTGAGAAATAAGATAAAAGTTAAAATCACTTACTAGCTAAAAAAAAAATTTGTTTCTAAAAATAACAACTTTGAAAAGCTGCCGTGAAGCGTCAGGTGGTTTTAGAACTTTTAGAACTTATATCAGATTTTAGCAAATCTAAAATTAATTCCACTATTTGATTATTTTCAAATTGCAGATATGGTATTTTCAGGCAGTTCAAACTCCAAACTTATAGTGTTCCTTAGAGATTTTTTACAAAAATAGCGGAGCAAAAAATCAATAATCGGAGCCTGAGAACACAAATGCAGAAAATATTTGTAGAACCTACCCAAAATATGAGTGGATGGGATAATAAAAGTTTATTTTTACTCTCTTATGATCGACTTAAATTCGTCAACAAATTTTAATTTCATTTAATAACCTTTAAGTATTTGAAAGTTATGACTACATAAGGTTTCTACCGGGTTAAAAATTTTAATCGCCGCAATTTTTTTTTAAACACTTTTTTGACATAAGAATTACATACCTAATTTTGGAGTTTTCACATGTCTAAAAAATCCATATCTTAAATATCAAAAAAAAAAAATTGTTTTAACAATTAGTTCAAATAAGATAATGTGTGTGTACTTTTAAATTAAAAGGTATAGGTCAATAATAAAAATCAAATATTACCTGCCTTTAGTTTATTTATTCTATCATTGCACTTGATGAAATTCTTAATTAACTGTTACTTCAATAAAATTGCTATGCTAATACTCAAACAATACTTTATTCATCACACAAAACAAAAGTACTACTTTCCTAGTGGGCACATGACGTCAAAAAGACGTCTTTTAAATGTCTTTTTAACGTTTTGGACGTCTTTTGAACGTCTTTGAACATTTTGGACGTCTTTTGAACGATCAAAAGACGTCTTATTTAGGTCATGTGCTCACTGGGTTATAGTAATGGGTTGCCGTGATTTGAGTCTTAGGACATTAAAAATTTTTCAGCACAAAACTTATTTTTACTTTTTGTTTTTATTTTTAATTTTTTAATTTTATTTGGGTGTCCCCAAGAAGATATCACAGAGCACCGCAGATGAGTATTTAATTGGAAGTTCACGCCTCCTTCCTAACCGATGTCGCAAAACTTGCCCAAAGGGGTTTGAACCAAGGATCCTTTGTTTCTGAGGCAAGTGCGCTACCACTGCGCTACGGCTTATTAGTTCCCCCCCCCCCCCTGTAAACCTTAAAAAACAAGTTTTATAATTGTAGAAAAAGGTAAATTTCAAAGAGCTTTAGGCTGAGATCATGCTTAATGAACTTGTTGGCATAATTAAACCTAATTTTACTGAAAATAAAACACTTTTTATTTTAAACACGTAAAAAATAATTTTAAAAGTTGTGAAAAGCCAGTGCCGCCGAGAACCATCACGCCGCCTGGGACGCAACCCTGATTGGCGCCCTTATTTACCAAAATTTTTCTATATTATAGATGAAGGACCTTTTTTTTTTAAAATTATTTTAGGTACCTTCTTTTCATTCGGCGCCCCTTGGATATTTGCCGCCCGAGACAAACTGTCCCTTACGCGCCCCTACCATCTCGGCGGCACTGTGAAAAGCAACAACTAAAAAATATCGCAAGGTTATTTTTTGTTGCTTTGAACCATTATTATAAGAAATATATTTATTCTTATGACTATGCTAGAATAAAGTTAAAAATTAAAGATTGAGCTTTTATTCTTTTAGAGAAATTAAATGAAAAATTCCGTTGTTTTTGTTTAAAAATATAAAATTCCTTTGCTTTTTATTTAAAATTATAAAATTCCTTCGTTTGTTGTTAAAATGTATAAACGCCTTTATTGTTTCATAAGCAAGAAAAAACCTTTATTATAAAATTAAAAAAAGAGGAAAAGTTGGTTAGTATAAAAATTTTGAGATATTATAAAACAATTACTGCCAAAAAATGTGTTTTGTGTTTTGGTGTGTTTATAGATGGGCCTAATTTTTAACTGTATAAACTCAATTAGGGATCGTCCGTAAATTACGCAACGCAAAATATATTTTAAAAACAGAAGTACGACGATTTTCGCGGCGATTTTCATTTAACTTAATGGGCTATTTTGATTTGAAGTCTCTGCGAGGGAAAACTTTTGAAGTTTTTTGTTTTGTTTAGTGAGAAAGTTTGTGTTATGTAATTTATGGACGATCCCTAATGGAAACCTTAATTTTCAACCGACAACTTTTGCATTTTCATATTGACGGCTTTCTAAAAAAAAAAATGTAAAAAATCCCTTAAAGCTAAAAATCATTAAATAAATTTTTTTTTTTAATTATAGAAAATGAGAATTTAAATAAAATGAAGCAGTTTTAAATAGTAAAAAAAGTAGTTAAGGTGCTTTTCAAAAAACTGCCTTCAGTTGCTTATTGGTTTAAACAATCAAGTTATTTTAGTAAATATCTGATCTGCAAGATAAACGATTAGATTATTTAAAGAAAAACACCTAAAGATTTTACTGTGGTTTTACAAGCATTCTTACAAAATTTATTTAAAATGTAATATGCTTATCAATATTTTACGTTATATAATTTGATATAACATAAATACGATATATTATGGAATCCTAACTTTAGGTCTGTAAAATCTCAAGTTTTAGAATGTTATTTTCAAGTGGGATTTTGCTCCGTACTGAAACTATTTTAACTATTGCAAAGACATTTAGTCTTATGTTTAATTGTTAGCAGTTTATATGTGCGCATTTATACATTTGTAAGTGTATATATGTTTATATTTATATATGTGATTATTTTTCTTATTTTAATTATGCTGAGATTGGCATTTTTTTCATCATATATACGGCATATAAATGTAATGTGACATTTTAATGTAAGCGAAATTAAAAAAGATAAAAATAAAAATTTAGATAATAGAATTTTTCTCAAGGTATACAGGCTTTATATTTTATTCAAACTGTTTAGAAACTGTTTGAATAAAATATATTGGTAAAAAAAATTATTGATCTAAAAACTCTTACGCAGAAAATAAACTAAAAGTATAAAAAAGTTTTGTTTATTTCATAAGCAAGAAAAAAACTGTTATTATAAAATAAAAATAAAAAAAACTTTTTGAAAAGCAATGAAAGCTTAAACATTACCAAAAAACTTATTGACAAATAAGTTATTAATCACGTTAAGTATTATAATAAAAAATATATTACAATCATAAATTTAAAAACATACATTTACCCAATTCGAAACTTTTAAGAGAAAAAAAACAAAGCTGAGAAGATAAATATCACGATTTTAAATGGAATTTTAATAAGAAATTAATGGAGTTAATGAAAATGAAAAGGAATTTAAAAAAGAAAGAAAGGAAGATCGAAGGCAAAGGTAAGACCATTATTTTATAAAAAACGAGAGTTTGAAAATGTTTGAAAAGATTTTCAAAATATAATGTATAAAGTATAAATACAAAATATAAATATAAAGCATATGGTTTTTAGAATTTTTTTTTTTTTTTAATTTTGAAGAGCTGTGGCGCAGTAGTCTAAACGATATTCAAACCATTATGTTATTTTTGGAGCACCATAACAAACCATGAAAAAAATTCATACGCATGGTTTGAATCTCAACATAAGTAATGAGAAGTAACAATATAACAATAGTTACCAAAAGATTTTTTTTTAAAACTTTAAAACTTTCAGCATATTTGATAAATAAAATAAGAGCAATCTAATGCGACCAAATTTTGTTAACCATTATAATGGTTAGCAACCATGCTGTGTTGGGTTGTTGAATGGTTTTACCAGATGATAAATCCATTCCAAGTACAAAGTAATCTTCAATGGACATACATTTGTATTAAACACAACCATTATTGATGCATTCACAATCGCGCTTTATCGTATTGTAGTTGATTCTCCTCGGGCCTTTGCCCTGCAGAGGTATTAATAATGTTACAGTAGTAAATAAATAAAAATACAAGGTGGTCTACTCTTCCAGTATTAAAATACATAAAGACAGACTCCCAGGGAGCTCACGTTTAAGAAAATAAAAAAACCCACTATATAAAAAATCGAAAACAAAAACGAACAAACGAAAAAATTAAAAATCGAAGAAATTAAAACGAAAAAACGAAAAAGAAAAATTCAAAAAAGAAATTTTCATAAAAAATATATCTGGGCATTTTAATTTGTAAGAACTTTGTTGTTAATTTCTAGATTGATATTATTTTCTCCGCTCCATATATTTTTGCATTCTTGTAGAAAAAAGATCTTTTTATTATTAATTATAGAAATTTGGAATTCTTCTGACAAAATTCTTTTAATTTTGCCTTGGAATTCCAGCATGAGCGTATTTCTAGGATAAATTTTCTTGTCGTGGAACGACCTTATTCTATTGCAATATATTATGTATAATAGTTCGTTAGTTATTAGTTTTCCGATATAAAATTTATTTACAAAAGTTGATGAAAAGAAAAGTAGTCATTTGAAAGTGTTTTTAAGAGGTATTAGGTATGGGTATATTTTGTGAATGAGGGCTAAAGTGTATTTTACTAAGGGTTGAACTTTTTCACATTTAAACATTATGTGTTGTATGCTTTCTGATTTTTTCATACATTGTGGGCAGAGATCGTCAGTTATATGGCCTCTTTTTTTAAAAAGTGTATTGGTAGGTAGTGCAAAATGTATTAGTTTATACTTTATTTAATCGGCTTTGTTGTTGCTTTCGTTTTTGTGTATAGATATAAACAAATCGGCCCTTTCTTTTGTTGTGGTATTGTTTATACTGTTGAAAATGTCCTTCCATCTGTAAAATTTATTGGGTGTACTTTTATCGTTGTTATTTAGGGAAGTGTTGTAAATTCTTTAGGAGTTAAGTCAAGGAATCGTAGTCGACGGTTGTTTTTGGTGCTTATGCACAACGACGTTTTGTTGTAGTCGAAGCTTTGACTTTGGGTGTTTATGATGTTTTTCCATTGGGGTGTTAGTGACTTTATTAGGGTTGTTAAGAGGCGTTGTTTTATACCAATAACTTGGCTTTCCAGAAAGCCCTGGACAAATACTTTTGATATGTCTCCTAGCTTAATTATGTTATCATTTATGAATTCTGGAGTTGATTTCATAGTTTGGTTTTTGCTGTATAAGTATGGGTTAAAAAATATTGGTTGCATTAGTACTTCTTCGATGGTGAGATTCTTATGGTTGTTGTGTTTTAAGTAGAATTTATTCCAATTTTTTATTGTCTGTTGGTAATACGGAGGTAGAGTTTTTAAAGATTTGTATGAGTGTGATGTGAGAAGGACAATGTTTCCTTAATTAGCGTTTCGGTATTGATTGAGTATGTAGGAAGCTGAGTCTTTTCAGGCGCCATTTTTTTTTTCGTTATATAACTTTGAGATCCAGCTTAGCTGTAAAGATTCGAGTTGTTTCTTGACGTCAACAATATTTAAACTTCCCTGGTCTATCGGAAGTTTTGATGTTTGGTTAGGGGTTTTTACGGTGCTCTTATTCCATAGAAAACTTTCTATTTTACGTTTAATTATTTTGATTTTTTTGTCAGAAGGAATGGGTATTGTGAAGGCTAAATGCCATAAGCTGCTTAAAAGGGTTTGATTTATTATTATAGTTTTACCTTTTATGGATAACTTGAAACGCTTCCAGCTATCAATTTTTTTGCTAATGATGTTGATACTCTCATCCCATTGACGGTTTATGTAGTTACTTGTATTTGAGAAGGTTTTACCTAGACTCTGGAGAGTGTTGTTATGCCAGAAAAATTTGAGGAAATTTTCTTTTATCAGAGATCTGTTCATTCCGAGCCACAAGCCTTGGCATTTGGTCGTATTTAGTTTTGCTCCTGTGGCTAGTTTATATACATTTAGGGCGTTGTCTAGAGCTTTTATAGAGTTGTCTGAAGAGAGGTAAAAATTTGTGTCGTCGGAGTATTGTTAGAAATTGCAATCGCGCTTTATCAATTATTTATTCAAACGTTACAATACTCCATCTGCGAAACTTGACTTTGGTAGAAAAAAAACACACTTAACCTCGATAATGGATCCACCTTTTGTGAAATTGTACAACTTGTATATTATTGGTTTCCATTTATTGTTATCAACTACCGCTACAAAAAGGTGGTTCATATTTGTCACTAAAAGAAAAATTTTTTCTTTTTTGAAGCTAAACCAACTACATATGGTGTAAAAATCAAGTTCTCTTCCGCCTCCCAATAAAACTCGTTTAAGAAAATTTTACTGCACTTCATTCAGTTTCAACTTCAGGTTTGATTGCAATGTTTCTTTGCATTTCATCTTTATGCCATCAAACAACCAGTCAACTAATGACATTGGTGCGTATAAATCAAAAGGAATTATATCTTCCTTAAAGTTTATTTTATTCCCTTAAAGTTTTAAGTTTATTTGAGTTTAAATTTGTTAGATAATTTGCAAACTGTTTCTGCACCAAGTATTACTCTTTTTGTCTGGCTTTCAACAAAATGTGGTTGTCACAAATGTGTATGAAAACCTTTCGGCAATGATTGATTTAAACATTATTTCATAATTCAACAATTTGTTTTGGTTGTATTGCTTTAAGGACACCAGCGTTTTCATTAAACATATGTTATCGTTAAGTTATAAAAAATTACTGCCTCCACAAGAGTGCTTATAACACTAATTGAACTTTTCAAGTAGTCTTCAAACTGCATCAAATTTATTATACTCCATCTATCAGACGTCAGAAAAATTTCAACTAAATAAATTTTAATTTATAAAGGATGTTAGGATTTAAAATTATATATTTAATCCAAATAGTATTTTCATTTACCTAAATATGATATTTAAAAAAAGTCTCAGAAAAGCAAACACTTCATTAATTAGGAAAAAAGTATTTTAAACAAAAGTAGCTCAGGGAAAAAAAAAACCGTGGTTGGACATATTAAAAACATTTGAAAAAAAACCGTGGTTGGACATATTAAAAAAACTAATACTCTTGTTTAAAGTTTTAGATGTCCCTCTAAGGAAGTTGAAGTATGTTGTGACAAAGGTATGTGTAAAGTATGTGTAGGCAAAGGAGGAGGTTTCCTGCTTCGCTTTTTTTTGTCCTCAAAAGAATTTTATAGATTATATAAAATAGTTTGTATATAAATTTAGGAGTAAAAGTATAAATTAAAAGTTGTAAATCTTGAAAACATCAAAAATAGATGCATTTTTTAAAATAAAATAGGATATAATATGGCTAACTAAATTAGAGCATGTGGATCGCCGTGGATTTGAACATGCTAATTTTTGATTCTTTAAGTTACTGCATTTTTTTGGTTATTTGAATTTTCGGATCTTTCACATTCATAAGGCAATAAATGAGATTAGACATACCTAGGGTTGCTAGACGTCCGGCAAAAAGAGGACATGTCCTCCTTTTTTTATCCTTTGTCCTCTGTCCGGCAGGCGAAGCTGAAAATATTTAAAATGTCCGGCTTTTTAAATATTTTAATTTTTTAATTTTTAATTTTTTTTTTATTTAAACTTCGCTTCTCTAATTGAATTGCAACGTTCATTTTGTCTTAATGTCCATTCAATCATTAGTCAAACAGTTTTACAAACAAAAATCGAAGCAATAAAAGTTAAAACATAATTTTATTCCATTCAAAACTGTTTCATTCCATTCAAAACATTTCTTAAACTGCCTAATTTTTCAAGTTTGTTTGTTGTTCTATAGAACGGCAAAGAAATTAAAAAACTTAAAAAAAAGTATAGATCTATTCTATTTTAATTGCCTATGTCAGTATTTGCTTACGCTTTTATAGCAACTTTTACTGCAAAGTATTCATGCTTTGTTGAAGGGTGCAACAAAAATGAGGCAAAGTGTACGATTTGCGATAGTTACTTGTCCATCGCTAACAAAGAAGCAACTGAATTAAAGCGCGATGTTGGCAGTGAGAAACATAAAACCTAATCAAAGTGTCAGCGCCATCGAATAAGTTGAAGTCCTTTTTTCCACCTAAAAACTCAAAGATATTGCAAAAAGCCACGCAGCTGAAGCAACTTTAGTATTTCATACATTTTGCCATCATCAGTCTTACAACTCGATGGCCTGCACAGCTAGTTTAATCCACACGATATTTTAAGATTTAAAAATTACAAAAAATATCGCATATTCCTAAACAAAAACTAAGGCAATCATAAACCAGTTAATTGGCCCCCACACTTTTGATCAACTGGTGAAATCATTGATAGCACATCACGGTTCACAGAAAATATTTCCGATCGTTATCAATACTTAGACTGGAAAGCAGTTGATATCCAAACAAAATTTTTCACGTTAGATAGCACACCAAATGAAGCCTCTAAAACTATATCACAATATATTTTGAAAACACTCAGAACATACGAGTTGTCGTCTAAGAATGTTGTTTTTGCTGAAGACAATGTTAATGTAAATTTTGGAGGCATTAATAGAAAAGTAGGCAAAAATGTGTTCGCGTATTTGAAGGAAGCCTTAAAAAAGCCGTTGGTAGGTGTTGGATGTTCCGCCCACAATGTCTGTCTTTCAAAAAAATATTGCAGCAGTTAAAAGAGAAGAAACGTCAGTTTTAGAATTTATGAGTCTTCTTCAGTGTGTTGTCACAAAGGCTCTGTGCTGCATCACAGAGCCTTTGTTGATTTTAAGTAATTAGCTAGTTTTTCAACCTCAGTCCCAATACCTTATTTATTTGTTTTGCTTTGTTATTTTGCTTATTAGTTGCATATATAAGATAACAATGTGGATAGGGTAGAAAGTTTTTGTAAAACTTTGCTGTCGTTCCAGTGACAGTGTCACTATAAAAATACTCTAAAAATGTTTACGTTAATAATATTGCAGAAAGTTTTGTAGGGCGTCCAGTTTTAAAAATTTGCTTCAAATTTTCTTTCATGTCATTTTACCAAAAATAATATTATAGTATGTGTAAACCATCTAAACCTTGTGTGTATGTACCATGTGCATAAAAGTACATGTATATGTTTCTAATGTAAGAGTACATGTATATGATATAGAAACATAGACATTTATTTTTAGAAAGTCATAGCCATTTTGTAATTAAATTTTTATGGTGTTTTTTTGCACTTTACTTTAGAAAGAAAAAAAAAATAAAACTAGAAAATAGAAAGTTCAATTAAAATTGAAAAACAAAGAAGCAAACGCAGAAAACACTGTTTATGGAATGATGAATCGATGATATCAGCAGTTAAAGCAGTTAAAAATGGAGTTTCACAGCGAGCAGCATGTTAAGCTTTTGACATTCTAAAATGTTCGTTATAATTTTGACTTTCTAGAGTAACGGAAATGGGAGCCAAACCTAGACATCCAACTATTTTAGATGAAGAAGAAGAAAAGAAATTAATTGATTTTGCATTTAATCGTGCAGCTTTAGGAATCGGATTTGGTCGATTACAATTTCTAAAATATGCTGAAAATTTTGCTGTAAATTTTCAGCATATTTTAATTTTTAAATTTTTACATACTTTCTTGATATCTATATATGTAAATGATTTTGTTCACTCTGACAGTTTCAAAAAATCCTTGAACTAAACTTAATCTTTACGGTTTTAACAAAGCTTTTATAGCTTTTGACTCAATTGCTCCAAGTGGGGCAAATGAGCAGTGGGGTCCTTACCAAGGGATCCCTAATATGAGAATAATAATTTGTAGAATTAAATGCTTTGATTCTTTAGTAAAAAAAGAAAACAATAAAGATAATATAGCGTAACTACTTTAATGAAACTCTTTCTCATTCATGGTATTTGAAAAATAAATCTAATATCAAAATTTGGTGCCATAAATCCGTAAGGAAAACTCAACAAATCTTGACGCAAAATAGACGTTATTGAGCCCAACATAAATTGTCATAACTTGGAAACCAGTTTCCAAATTTATAAAAAAGAAATCGTTCTGAAAACGTCTTTATTATCCGCGTACTTTGGTATTAATTATAGCCAGAGATAATGGTAATAGTAAAATCGTGTAAGTGTCTACCATAAGAATGTTAAGCGTTAATTCTAAAATTTGTTTTTTACAATTTTATGCTAAACTCTTCGGATATTCAATTTTAAAAGCTCTGTTTAAGTTTAGAGATTTCAAATTTGAAAAATACTTTAGTTTTAACTTAAAGTGTATTTTACATGTATGAGTATTAGAATATGAATAAAGTATATTAGAATGTATAAGTTATTAGAATATAAATTTAAGAATATATCTTTAAGAAACTAAATTTGGTGAAAGCTGAATATTGTGACTAATAAAAAGTAATAACGCCTCAATACTTTTGTAACTAATAAAAACGCCCTACGTGTGGACTATCATAAGCCGGATGAAACTAGATAAAGAAGATTATACAATAAAAATTAAGCCTGTAAGTCAAAAAACTTTTAATTTTTAAGACCACATACAACCCAAGACGCCAAAAAAAAACAAATGGTTTTGATGCATATGTTACGCACAAATCGTGAAACTGTAACGCAATTGGTCATTGCTTTAGATATTATTAAAGCAAAATAAGTTCTTAATAAAAATCAATGCTCGTAAATAACTTTAAACAAAATATAAAAACACAATTTTACTTATTTTAATATAAATAAATTTTAATAATAAAAATTGAAAAATTCTTCTCTACACAACGGAATGACGCAACATGTCAAACGCAATATAGAACTTAAAAAAGAAAAAAAATGAAAGCCGACCCACATTTTTTGCATAGGAAGTAATTTCGGATATTTAAAATAAAATGTTTTTCGTCTAAGGCAAATAAAAAAACTTATTCTTAATAGTTTTTTTTTATTCTCACACCTTTTTATCAAAACATTTATTGCAAATAAATATCAATTCGAATAAATAATTTTAAAAACAAAATTTCTGTCATTTTAAAATTTATTTAACCGAATTAATTTTTTTTTGGTATATTAACCATTTCAATATTTAGAAAAATCATAAGGCCTTTAAACGACACGTTGTAAACGTTATAACACAATAAACGTTATAACGTTATAAACGTTATAACGACATAAACGTTATAACGTTATAACAGGTTGGTTTCTTTTTCAAATAACTGTGAGCAACATAAAAAAGCGTAAAAATTAATTAGGCGTACAAAGTATTACAAAACTAGTTTAAAAACAAATTAAAAAAAAAAAATTTATCCACTATAGCAAAATAAAAATAAAAAAGTTTTTATAACAAGTTTCTAGCTTAAAGTTAAAAAATATGTAAAGGTTAAAGTATTATATGAATATATATTAATATATGTGTATTAAAAACATGTATATATAGTACTATATGTATATTAATATATATATATATATATATATATATATATATATATATATATATATATATATATATATATATATATATATATATATATATATATATATATATATATATATATTATGTATACATTAAAAAGAAAGATAAACTTACCCGATAACAAAGCCAAAGAACATCCAATTAAAAAAAAATGAATTAACTGAGCAAGCTTCGCATTCTTTTTTATGTCGCATAAAAGAAGCATTTTAGTTTGTGCAAGTACACTCCAAATTAAAACACAATATATTTTCTATGAATTAAAAAATGTTTCTACGAAAATTATAAGACTAAAGCAGGTAATGATACTAAAATGCACAAATAATATGAAAAAAAACTTGTATGAACAGTTTGCAAAATCTAGATTGAAACTTTTTTATATTAGAATTTTTATAAATAAGTTCAACTAAAATTTCTTAAATTCAATTTTTTTTATTTTTGCTCGCGATAGGTAATCTATTATTAATTATTTTTCAGGCAGTTTAAGTAAAATCTTCAACTAAAATAAAACTCATTTATTTACAGTATTTTTATAAAATGTTTACATTTATACATAATTTAATAATTATATACACAAATGCATAAAGGCTGGCTCAACCTTTTATTACTTTTGATTTTAGCTTAGTATATTAACTTTGTCAATTGCATTCAAAAACTATTTCAAACTTTTATATTTTATAAATATTATAAACGTTTGTTTTCTGCGTGCTACATAAGTTACGTAAGCACTGTTTATATGCGTACTACGTAAATTACGTAAGTACTGTTTAATGTGTTTTTGGTTTATACAAACTTAGACAAATTTAAATAAGTTTTAAAAATAGTTAAAATAGAATAATTAAAAAACAGTTCCTGTATCACCAAAAAAGTTCCCATATTGTTACGTAAACATAGCAATTTCATAATAGCATGAAATTAAAGTATGCTGTTTATTGATAACAATTTTTTTTTTAAAACTTCCAAGCAATAACGCGGATGTTATGTTCAATAAGTTGGCAATAATATATTTATAGCTTAAACAATTTATATAAATTTAAGTATAATTTATATAAATTAAAGCTAACTTATAAGATAATTAATAACAGGTGTCATTAAAGTAATTTGCCATAAAACTAGGATTATCTAGTAATGATGGTAAAATTTAAGGTTGAAAAATTGCATATAATTATGCTTGATACTCTTAATTAGATTTATTGTTTAAATCTAATTAGGATTGTTAGATTGCACCCAATTACTCTTGGTTTGTTTTATCACTTGACCTTCTTGAAAACTGTGAAAAAGAAATTAAAAAAACGTCTGAGGTTATTTTACTGCCCGGTGATGCATCAGACCTTTCCACGTCTTGTTTAATGAAAATTATTCGAATTGATTTTTGAAAGCAATCAAGTCTTAACGCAAGTAAGTAGGGATTTACTGCACAAGTAGTCATTGTAAGAAGCATATGCACATTGTGTAGTGTCTGTTTAAGTGCGTAACTACATGAATTGGACATCATTAGGAAATAGCTCAAAGCGCAAGATGGCAGTAACAAAGTAGTAAAAACTATTAACTGCAAAGTATATGAACGACGAACTCGGTCGTTCCGTTCGACAAAAGCCACTGCTATTGAATCTGACCTTGGTCGTCGACTATCTTGTCTGTTCGGCAATTGAAGACTTTGGCGATTATATTCTTCAAATCTATGAGGAAAATGATCTCTTTGGAAAATAATAGAACTTCTCAAAGGTGAGTAAGCATTTTTTGATTTTTCAGGTAAAAGAAAAGTTCCCTCTTGTTTTTGCAGTTTTCTTAACGCTGCAATAAATGATACGCACAGAGATATTAATATAACAAAGGTATGTAGATTTGACATTACAAAATAATACCTCGATAAATTACAAAATAAACTGCCAATGCTTATAAGTATTGCAACTAACCACACTCCCATAGTTACAAATCGTGATCGAATTATATTTATATTAACTCTATATAAAAATGGCCATTGTATAGCTGCAAATCTATCAATCACAAGCACCAGCATATTCAACATTGATGCCGTTACAGTTAAAAAAAACGACACGTCAACTGTTGTGTGCAATATATTAGGTAATGTTGTTTGAAACATTCTATCATAAGCAAAAACTGGCAATGAAATGCAGCTTATCATTAAGTCACTGAAACATAAATTTATAAGAAAATAATTTAACGGAGTCTGCAACTTGCCTGTTGGATCTTTAAAATAAGCAAGGATCACCAAACCGTTTTCTATAAAAGCGATAACTGAAAGCACAATTGAATATATGCCGGTAATATAAATGAATTTTGACGGAACTAAAAAATGTGTGTCATTACTTATGTTAAATTGGCAATTTTCCAAAAACATTGGCATTTTTAGTTTAATACAAATCTAAAAAAAATTTAAAAAACATCTAATATTTGCATTAAAAAAATATTTTTTTTTTTATAATAATAACTTAAATTTCAAAAATTCTGAAAATAAGTTAAACATAAATAAAAATTTATAAACAGTTTAGAAATTTTTATAACAATTATTAATATAATCTTTTTATTTTTTATCTACAATTTAAACATTTATACTTTTTTTCACCATTTTGCGTGTATTTCAAAGAAAAATTAACGCCTTTTTTTACATTTTTATATAAAAATTTTCAATCTTTACCAGATAATATGCATAAATTTATTTATAAAATATATTAAACAACAAAGACAAAAAAGAACAGATAAACAGCATTCTTATAAAATAAATCAATATATTATTGCTTCCAATTATTCAAAGATTAACAAATTTTAAAAATGTTTATAATCAGGTGAACACATTCTACTTTAAATTGGCAAAAAGAAGTATGGTACAGTTTTCCCATACAACAAATTAAAATAAATTTTATAATGGGAAGTATGCTACCGCATTTAAAATAAAACGCCACACCTTATTTGTATGTTAAATATACTTATTTTTATGATACAATAATATAAATATAATAATTATTATTGTTATATTATTGTTTCATACAAATAAGTATACAAATATAAATATACTTTATAAAATATATTTATAATTGAATATTTAACATAAAATAGATTTAGTGTTTTTTATATCTTTTTTACTTTTAAATTTTTTTTACTTTTTAACTGCATTTTTTTTATAACATGTCAATTTACTGGAGTGTTAAAGAAGCTTTTGCGTAATGGTAAATCACAAAAAAGCGTTGTTTAAAATAATACAGACAAACCAACGTACCAAATGAAATTGATTTTAGTCAAAATACGAAGCTCAAACAAATAGGTTTAAATGGTTTTACTAGTTTCAAAAAAAAAAAAAAATTAAAAAAAGTTCTAAAACGCTAACATTGTTAAAATCAGTATTTTTACCAACAGGTACAACATAACAGAAAAAATCGGCTCACAACAACTGAGATTTTTCATTCTATGAGTTAAAGACAATCATTTACCATTCTTTTTATTCTATCATAATCCTATGAATTAATATCTGAAATCAGGAATAATGGACTCAAATTTTAATAAATGCGTGAAAAATGCATAAACTACACACCAATGGAGATAATGCATTAAAAAATTGACACCTTGGCTTTTTATAACTATGTAACTGAACTAAAAAATATAATCGATGCAATTGTGACAAATCAGTACGCTGATCCAGATTGGTACAAACCGGTACGCTGATCTAGAACTTTTTTTGTTTAAATAATTCACAGAAACTTTGATAACAACATACGCAAAAATAGAATAAAAAATAAAAAATATGTATATAATAATCTAATCGTAATCAAAATGAAAAAATACACGATATTATAACAGGATAAGCCTTATCTAAAAAGAAATAAAATAAAACACATGGATAACAAAAACTGCAAAGTATGTTTTATTTACAAACAATTCAGCTACTGAACTGCCATTTTGAAAACTAAAATTTCAACTACTAATGTTTCAAATTTGAAAAATTGTTTCGTTTGGAAGAGTTAATTTTACTAATTTATTTTTCTTTATGACAATATGGAACCATTTGTTAAAGCATAAATAATTTAATTAGGTAGTTGCAATAAAATTTGATTTGTAAATTTTATATTTCAAGTTATTAAAAATTAAAGTGATGACATTGTTAAAAGGATGTGAAAGATTTCCTAAATTTTAAAATAAACAAGTAAAAAAAATCTAAATTATATAATATTATATAATATACGCAACATATATATATATATATATATATATATATATATATATATATATATATATATATATATATATATATATATATATATATATATATATATATATATATATATATATATATATATAGTAGAAAATAAAACAACGAGATTTTCACAACTTTATATATATATATATGTATATATATATATATATATATATATATATATATATATATATATATATTTATATATATATATATATATATATTATATATATATATATATATTATATATATATATATATATATATATATATATATATATATATATATATATATATATACACACACGCGCATACATACATGCAATATTTCTCAGGACATTACAGTTAAAAAACTGTGATATTTTTAAGTTTAAAACCTGAATATGTCTATAATATCTATGTACATAGTAAAGATTTAAGGTAATATGGAACCTTTAAAAATAATCAATTATGTAAATTTTATAGTTTTGCTAAGTTTTTATTGGTTTATTCTACATCACTTTAAAAGGTGTGGCTTTACAAAATGACATACTGCATGAGAATAAACCCTATTAGTATAAACAAGAGATGCTTTCTACTCGTTTGAGCACTAATACTTGCTATATTTGTGGTAAAAATAAGGAGAAGCAACTTTACAACGATGGGACAGAAGTTCAAATTCTTCTGTCATAAAGCAGGTCTAATTATGTTTGCAATGGGCTTCCACACATTTTTACAAAGCAATAGTTGCCATAATTTCCACAGTCACATTTCATGACAATCTGATTTATTAATTATATCGATGGTAAATCACACAGTCTTATTTTACCAGAACTTTTATACCGTAATTACTGATTGTTTTGCGTGGAGAAAAAGCACATTTGAATATTTAATAATGACGACTAAAGAAACCGTTATTAAAAGTTTACCCAGACGAAATCAGTAACAAAAAACGTTTATTGCGCATGTTTTAAATTGTAAAATACAATCAGTTAAATAATGCCACTGCATTAGGATCTTACCTGGTATTAATGTCAGTCCATTACGACCACACAGGCAAATGTATACTGTTAGTGCTCAAAAACTTGTTTTTGATAGAATTTTCACTAATATTTTAAATTGTTCCCAAACGTCGATGATCTTTCAAGTAGATTTTTTTCCAAAGGGTTGGTCAAAAATGTTTTTTAATGATAGCAATAAAACAAAACTCTGGTTGAACAACGCGTAAGTAATAACTTTTAAATAAGATCGATTTGCATTATTTACAACATTAAACATATTATACAAAATTGCAGAATCATGAATGTTGGAAAAATCTATTCACCAAAGATTGCCGTGATTCATTCATTTATTTATCATATTTTTTCATTCCATTGCATAAAACGTTATTTACTAATGCAGATGTTGCCTAATATATAGATTTATTTAAATTGCAAAATAGTTTTTTTTTAAGTTTTATGAGAAACCGGGTATGATAACGGGTACGTTTTAGAAAAAATGGGTTTTTTACCTGTTATCTGAAGTAATGTGTAATGTATAAAGATATTTGGTCATATCTGGTAAGTAGAATGTGTGGCATATTTCCCTACAATTTTTTTTAATCAAATGGTAACGCGCATTAGTTGCGTAACAATCTTGTCTTGACACAGAAATCTGCTCGCTTTTATTCTTAAAATAAAACTGTGTTAAAACGGTGTTGTTAAAATTAACAAAATAAATGTTACCTTTGCTTATATTGTTATTTGTTTTTTTTTTGTTTATGAGTAGAATGGCAAGTAAAATTTTTGGCTACAGAAAAAAATAGGAGCCGAGTATTACAACGGTTTTTCAAGTATATACAATTTTTAAAAATTTTGTGTTTACAATATGAGCGAAACTGCTAGTAGAAATACCTAAAAGAAACCAGATTATTTGAGCTTGCTGTTTTGAAATCTGTGTTTTATTGTATTTGGTAAGTATATCAAAAAGTTAATAAACACATTAATTAAATGATAATTATTTTCTGAAGTGAATTAACTGCTCAAATGATAATGTTTTTGCTTTAAAACAGGGGCGGATCCAGACCATCTAGTAAGGGGCGATTTTTTTGATTTGGTTGAACTAGATTCTAATAAAGTGGGGAAGTGTGCGTGTGTATGCGCGCGTGTGTGTGGCAAGTTTGAGGTTTAAATTAGTTAGTTTTTTTAAAATATTATTCTTACACTGTTTAAATCTATGTAACTAAGAAATTTCGTTATACTGATATTCCGATTTTTTGTTGTACCACACAAATTTATTAAAATTTCGTATCACTTTTAAATAGCCTCCCTGATTTACTTTCATTTTCAAGCAACATACTTTGTTAAATTTATAAATTTATAAAAAATATATATTTCTAAAATATAGGAAGGGGAGGGGAGCAATTGTTCCCATCGGTATACTTCAACTTGATGAGCTTATTTCTCAACAAAAGAAAATATTTTACCTCCTCCCCCTTTGCTCCAATCGTGAGAGTTGAGAATTTTTTTTTTTACTATGTTTAACTAAATTAACATTCATCGATAAATTTTAAAATTTCATAGTATATTTTCTAGCGTACAAAAATTATGACCACATAAAGTTTGAACCAACCCCCCCCCCCCCTCCTTTAAAAAATTGGGTGGAGGAGGGGGAACTTTTATGGCATTTTTGTTCCCAGGCTCCAATCTTCACAATTTTTTCCAAATTACCTTTATTTTACATAAGTATAAACATAAAAATGTTTGGATTATCTTTCTTGTGTGGAAGCAAAGGTGCAACTACAAATTTAAGGGCCCCCTCAAAAAAAGGATGGGGCCCTACCGACCGATTTTTTTTCTATTTCTTAAAAACAGAATATACAATATTTCTTCTTATATCTATAGTTAATAAAACACGATTAGGTGAATAAATAATATTTATCTAATTAGAGAAAGATCCTAGAATCTTTGCTCCAAATAGTAAGAAAAAAGAACATTGAAATTATGTTTGAGGGAAGCATACTTAATATGAAAAACTTTACCTCACTCATGGCAGAACTTTTAAATTCATAGCAGCTATACTATCTTCGTAGAATGATAGATAAATATTTCTTAGAATGCTATCAAGTATAGAAAAAATATTAAAGCATATCCTAAGAAATTTTTTATTTATTTAATAAATAAAAATTTTCTTAGGATATGCTTAAATATGAAGTTTTCCTGCCTTTTTATTCACAAATCCCACAGTCACTTTATCTAATTCTAATGTTTCCGCTTTTTCGTCCTCTCTTGCCAAAATTGCCTAATGTTTGAGACGTTCATGAAGCATGTTGTTTCTTAAATACGTTTTGATTAAGTTTAATTTGCTGAAGAATCATTCTGCACTAGCCACTGTCATACGTAATGTCATCAATAACAGTATTGCTTGCTGAGCAAATTATTTTAGAAGCAGTATGTTGGCTAAATCTTTTTTTGTTGTTGTTTCTGTGATATCATTTTTAATAAAAGAGATTGCATTAATTGGATGTTAAAATATTTTTTAAGTTGTCTTAGTAAATTTGTTGTAACAATTTAGCTGATTCAATTAGATCATCTTCCGACAACTTTATTAATTTTTGAGGTTGCATATAATTAAAAACTTTTGAAATTTTTTTAATTTCAGTAAATCTATCACTTATAATATTTGTATAAATAACTGCCACTAAACTATCTCTCTCTCCTTCTGTCTCTCTGTCTCTCGTCTCTCTCTGTCTCTCTCTCTCTCTCTCTCTCTCTCTCTCTCTCTCTCTATATATATATATATATATATATATATATATATATATATATATATATATATATATATATATATATATATATATATATATATATATATATATATGTATATATATATATATATGTATATATATATATATATATGTATATATATATATATATGTATATATATATATATATATATATGTATATATATATATATATATATAGTGGCGTAGGAAGATTTTTAAATGTTTGAAATAACGTTCATATGTATGACAAAAAGATTCTTCACAAAAACAATTATTGGGATTGGATATTGGAGCCAACCCCCTACCGTAAACGTGAGGGCAATGAGTTGAATTATTTATTTTTTCATAAATATAAACTAGTTATGTATTAATCAACAGATTTCAAACTTTATGTTTAAATCATTCAGTGTTCAGTTTTTATGACCATGTAAAGAATACCGCCCCACCCCTCTCAAGTTAAGAGGGCCACAAACTTTTTGAATTTTTTTAAGACTATAGCTTTAATTACAATACCAATCCAATATTTTACAAAAAACTTTCCTTCTCAAAATAAAGATTTCGATTTCTAGCTAAAAGGTAGAAATTATGGAGATCAATTACGATGGATGCAGAAAGAATACTTTACTAGAAGATTGGCAATTAGAGAAATAGTTCAGGGGGATTGGGTAATATATTCTCCATCAACTGGCATTTATTCTTGTACTTGCAAAATGTTTAGTACTAATGAATTTGTGAATACGTTTCAATTAGGATTTGAACCAACTCTAGAAATGTAACTTCAAGAATATCAACCTAGAAAATGTCCGGGGAACATCAGTGCTTTATTATTTAGATTCCAGTACCAAAAGTATAACAGAGTATATATAGAAATACAAAGAGAAAAGTAAAAGTTGTGCACATACTGCATAATTTGTTTTGAATTATTGAATTTCTAAATAGTCCGTTCGGAGGTCCACAATAAACGCTATTGGACGTCCAAATATTTTTTCGTTCATTCAACATTTAAATTTATTCAGCTTATTCTCATACCGACTAAATATATAACAACTATAAAAAATGGAGTCTTGATATAAGAAATGAAATCTTTTTTTTCCCAAAAAGCCTAAATTTAATATACACGTGTTTAGGGATTTAACACGTGTGGCAACCCTCATCAGGATAATAATAAGGTTATTGCTTAAATAATTAAATCACAGTATTGAAACAAATCATTACAAAAAAATAAAAAGATTAATATTTTTGACGATATTAATATATAAATACAATCTAGCAAAAACATTATTTTTTGGCTCGTTCATGTCGCCAATTGCTCGATGTTGCTTGCATCATAACCAATTTTGCCACCAACAATAGTATCTAAAGAAATAATATTTATCACAAAATTGACTGTCAATCAGAAAACCAAAAATAACCAATTAAATTCAAAAGCAAAGTAAAGAAGCTTTGCTTTTGAATTTGATTTCCGGAAAGTCAACACACTAAAAGATATCCACAATATAAATTTAAAATACTTGTTATACTTGTTATATTATAATACTTGTTTTGGAGTCACTTCTCCCACTCCTCTCATTTGAGTAACCTTAAAAATTATTAAAATAAAATAAGAGCAAGATTAAATATTGAACCAAATTTAAATACCATATAGAGTCACATATTGTGAGCAAATTAATCACCTTTTACAAGTTTTCATAAGTTCTAATATATATATATATATATATATATATATATATATATATATATATATATATATATATATATATATATATATATGTGTATATATATATATATATATATATATATATATATATATATATATATATATATATATATATATATATATATATATATATATATATATATATATGTATATATAAATATGTATATATATATATAAACTTTTAGCTTTTAACTAAACCATTAACTTAAAGACCAACCCTGATAATTAAGGCCTATAAGTTGAGCACGGTACTTTAAGGGACATGGTGGGTATCAAAGTTGGATTTTGTTATTTAAAAAGCAAGCGCGTCACATCATCACAACTATTACTATTATTTTACAACTTTTAATTATTATTATTATTTTCATTAAAATTCTTACACATCCAGGCATCACTCTTCAGCAATAATAAAAATTGCTGTAAATAATAAAGATTTTTACTGTCAAAGAGCGAAGAACATTAGAAGTTACCTTGGATTTTCTTGCATTTGAACTTGTTTTAAAAATATTTTCAATAATATTGAATCTCTCAAATGAGCTTGATTTTTTTTCCATATTGTCATCATTTAAAATAAAATCAAAATCTCCACTTTGCTCGATGTTTTTAAGCCTATCAAGGATTTGGACTTGCGAATCTTAAATCCGCTGAAAATTTTTCTGCAAATTTAAATCAAAGTGTATTGAAATTCTAAACAAAGGATAAAATCAAAAAATAGATACACAGATACATTCATGTATCAACAAGATACATGAATGTATCCAAGATACATGAATGTAACAACATTTAAAAATCTTTTAATTAAGAGCAATATTTTTTTAACAGTTTT
>NC_088926.1:17052500-17055000 GCF_038396675.1 Hydra vulgaris | reverse complement strand
AAGTCAATAAAATTAAGTTTATTGAAGTTCAGTATAAATGAAGTAAATATTAAATCTAACTAAGGTTAGATTTAACTTTGTATTTAAATTTCTGTTTTCAAACAATTTTCGGAGTTTGTTAGAAGATATGTTTATATTATGTTTATAATAAGGATTTGTGTCAGAATAAGTTATTAAAAGTTACAAAAAAAATGTATAAAGTTTAATTTAAAAAAAAAGAAAAGGTATACATCCTTTTAGATTTATACATCCTTTTAGATTTATAATATATAAGCACTTATGTCTGTATTTCTATACTCTTAGACTTGATTTATATAAGTTTATAAAATTAAATTACAAATTTTTGTTTATATATACAAAACATTTTTGATTTTCATTAATATCTGATTTCATTTTTACTGTTAATTTTTTAATTGATTTGGACTATTATATATTAGTAAAGTATTTTACTAACATACTTTTTTTACATTGCACTCTTTAGCATAGTTTCTGATGTATAATGTTGTATTTCTAATGCCAACATTGTTTCTAATAAAGCCAGGGTAGAGTAGAATAATAAAAAAATTTTGATAAGTGTTATTTACAAATATAGTATTACAAATATAGTATATACTTATTTTTTATTGTGTGCGTGTATGTGTGTGTAGTTTGCTATTATTTTCTTTTCTACAGCTGTCATAAGTCCTTTTTTCCAAAAACTTCCGATTCAAATTCTTAACTTGTCTGTCTATATACAAATTGTAAAATAAAGTGTCTTTATCAATTTTTCCGTCAATTCCAATGCACTATAAATATGCTCCATATGCTTGTCTTGACTAGTTCATGCTTTGCTGTTTTAGAATCTTTTCAAGTTTTTATCCTTATTCTCTCCAACTTCAAATATTGATATTGTTTAATATAAGATTGTTTCTCTTCATTATTTATATAAATGGTAGGAACCAAAAAATATTAAGTTTTTAAAAATAGTAACACAAGTCATCTCATTTATTTTAAAATATACATGCTGTGATTTGACCAGAGGGTAGTTTTGAAATATAAAATATATCGGGTCAGTTTATTTTATTTCAACCAATGACCTATTGGACACCGTCTCAGATTTTCCTAAATTTTATATATTATGTGCTGTAGATAAGTTAAATTTGAAAATTAGACTTTCAATTTTTTTTTCCAAAGATCTGATGTTCAAGGAAAAAAAACTAGATGAATAAAAATCTTTGGAGAACTTAAAATCAGTCACAGTTAATTGATGAGACTTAATTGAATGGCGACACCCTAGTTCTTTAGAGCAGCGCCCGTCATGGTATTTACAGAAAAGAGAAAGAGAAGCAAGCGCACAATTTCAGCCCTATAAACTAGATACAGTAGCCCCTCTCAATTTACAAACGATCAAAATAGACTACTTAAACATTATAACTTTTTTCTCACTTTCAACAAGTTTCTCATTTTTCTTAAAAAAGTGGTTTTGCATCATATTAGGGAAAAAATATGACCTCCTCTTTTTTTTTCCCTGTATTTATATAAGAACTCTGCTTAATTTAATGCTGTGTTAAAATGCTGTTATTTTTTATTTTATTTTTTTATTTTTTATTTCGTCGTTAAAAAAAAAGAATACAATGCCGTTTTATATAAATAAAATTTACATGACCGGGGCTAAAAGAAGACAAAATTTGCCTTATCACTACACCCCGACGTGCTTTCATCAGCAAGCGTTTACAATCATTAAAATGTAAATATAAAATTACTTTATCATAATACAAATTGATTTAGTGGCTATCATAGTTATGTCATCAAATTCATTTTTTGCCATGGATTGCACCAGTTTCCATTAATTCTGACTCAGACGAAAAAAGTGAAAAAGGTAAAACAGTCCAACGGTTTCTTGTAGGTTATACTGATATTTTTCCTAGTAGGAAAAATATTCCATTGCAGAAAAAAAAAAGGAATTGGTCAATTTTAGGATTACCCATAAAGCAAGTGACTGCAAGATTTTAAAGTGTTCAGCACATTTAATTCTGGACCTGGATCATAGATGTGAACAAGTTTTCATGAACACGGAACAATAGGTTAGTGCATAAGCTAATACCAATTGCTGCCAGTGAGAAAGTGTTCTTGTCTGGTTCCAGTATTTACACCTTTGATCTCATAGCTATTGCTAAGTTATTGTTGCCAAGCTATGGAGTACATTCTGTTTCTCTCTATTATGAATGTACCCAGTGGCTGGATATAGATCAAGCATGCTGGGTTCAAAGGTTTCATGGCAAATAGATTTGTTCAGATAGCAGAAATATTGAAGATACAACGCTATTTTTGATATCAATACCAACAACTTTGGTACTTGCCATTTCAGCATACATTGACAATGAATGATTTAGATTTTGTGACCAACTTAACAAAAGTCAGGGCAAAATGATAGTTTTCTCATTGATTGCATTACTAGGAATCAACAACCAAGCTCCGCAATCATACACACCATTACAGTTGGATTAAAGTCAGAAAGTTT